>NW_026040046.1:87500-90000 GCF_023375975.1 Astyanax mexicanus
TCTTGCTTCCATTACCATGGTCTTGTTATACATTACTAGTTTGTTATCTGAAACCCAAAATAGATGAAGTTGCATAAGTAGTCTTGATGAGAGCTCTGCAATGGCTTACGGTCACACTACCCTGAGAACGCCCGATCTCGTCTGATCTCGGAAGCTAAGCAGGGTTTGGCCTGGTTAGTACTTGGATGGGAGACCACCTGGGAATACCAGGTGCTGTAAGCTTTTCCCCTCTTGCTTCCATTACCATGGTCTTGTTATACATTACTAGTTTGTTATCTGAAACCCAACATAGATGAAGTTGCATAAGTAGTCTTGATGAGAGCTCTGCAATGGCTTACGGTCATACTACCCTGAGCACGCCCGATCTCGTCTGATCTCGGAAGCTACGCAGGGTTTGGCCTGGTTAGTACTTGGATGGGAGACCACCTGGGAATACCAGGTGCTGTAAGCTTTTCCCCTCTTGCTTCCATTACCATGGTCTTGTTATACATTACTAGTTTGTTATCTGAAACCCAACATAGATGAAGTTGCATAAGTAGTCTTGATGAGAGCTCTGCAATGGCTTACGGTCACACTACCCTGAGAACGCCCGATCTCGTCTGATCTCGGAAGCTAAGCAGGGTTTGGCCTGGTTAGTACTTGGATGGGAGACCACCTGGGAATACCAGGTGCTGTAAGCTTTTCCCCTCTTGCTTCCATTACCATGGTCTTGTTATACATTACTAGTTTGTTATCTGAAACCCAACATAGATGAAGTTGCATAAGTAGTCTTGATGAGAGCTCTGCAATGGCTTACGGTCACACTACCCTGAGAACGCCCGATCTCGTCTGATCTCGGAAGCTAAGCAGGGTTTGGCCTGGTTAGTACTTGGATGGGAGACCACCTGGGAATACCAGGTGCTGTAAGCTTTTCCCCTCTTGCTTCCATTACCATGGTCTTGTTATACATTACTAGTTTGTTATCTGAAACCCAACATAGATGAAGTTGCATAAGTAGTCTTGATGAGAGCTCTGCAATGGCTTACGGTCACACTACCCTGAGAACGCCCGATCTCGTCTGATCTCGGAAGCTAAGCAGGGTTTGGCCTGGTTAGTACTTGGATGGGAGACCACCTGAGAATACCAGGTGCTGTAAGCTTTTCCCCTCTTGCTTCCATTACCATGGTCTTGTTATACATTACTAGTTTGTTATCTGAAACCCAACATAGATGAAGTTGCATAAGTAGTCTTGATGAGAGCTCTGCAATGGCTTACGGTCACACTACCCTGAGAACGCCCGATCTCGTCTGATCTCGGAAGCTAAGCAGGGTTTGGCCTGGTTAGTACTTGGATGGGAGACCACCTGGGAATACCAGGTGCTGTAAGCTTTTCCCCTCTTGCTTCCATTACCATGGTCTTGTTATACATTACTAGTTTGTTATCTGAAACCCAACATAGATGAAGTTGCATAAGTAGTCTTGATGAGAGCTCTGCAATGGCTTACGGTCATACTACCCTGAGCACGCCCGATCTCGTCTGATCTCGGAAGCTAAGCAGGGTTTGGCCTGGTTAGTACTTGGATGGGAGACCACCTGGGAATACCAGGTGCTGTAAGCTTTTCCCCTCTTGCTTCCATTACCATGGTCTTGTTATACATTACTAGTTTGTTATCTGAAACCCAACATAGATGAAGTTGCATAAGTAGTCTTGATGAGAGCTCTGCAATGGCTTACGGTCACACTACCCTGAGAACGCCCGATCTCGTCTGATCTCGGAAGCTAAGCAGGGTTTGGCCTGGTTAGTACTTGGATGGGAGACCACCTGGGAATACCAGGTGCTGTAAGCTTTTCCCCTCTTGCTTCCATTACCATGGTCTTGTTATACATTACTAGTTTGTTATCTGAAACCCAACATAGATGAAGTTGCATAAGTAGTCTTGATGAGAGCTCTGCAATGGCTTACGGTCACACTACCCTGAGAACGCCCGATCTCGTCTGATCTCGGAAGCTAAGCAGGGTTTGGCCTGGTTAGTACTTGGATGGGAGACCACCTGGGAATACCAGGTGCTGTAAGCTTTTCCCCTCTTGCTTCCATTACCATGGTCTTGTTATACATTACTAGTTTGTTATCTGAAACCCAACATAGATGAAGTTGCATAAGTAGTCTTGATGAGAGCTCTGCAATGGCTTACGGTCACACTACCCTGAGAACGCCCGATCTCGTCTGATCTCGGAAGCTAAGCAGGGTTTGGCCTGGTTAGTACTTGGATGGGAGACCACCTGGGAATACCAGGTGCTGTAAGCTTTTCCCCTCTTGCTTCCATTACCATGGTCTTGTTATACATTACTAGTTTGTTATCTGAAACCCAACATAGATGAAGTTGCATAAGTAGTCTTGATGAGAGCTCTGCAATGGCTTACGGTCACACTACCCTGAGAACGCCCGATCTCGTCTGATCTCGGAAGCTAAGCAGGGTTTGGCCTGGTTAGTACTTGGATGGGAGACCACCTGGGAATACCAG
>NW_026040046.1:95000-107500 GCF_023375975.1 Astyanax mexicanus
GGTTAGTACTTGGATGGGAGACCACCTGGGAATACCAGGTGCTGTAAGCTTTTCCCCTCTTGCTTCCATTACCATGGTCTTGTTATACATTACTAGTTTGTTATCTGAAACCCAACATAGATGAAGTTGCATAAGTAGTCTTGATGAGAGCTCTGCAATGGCTTACGGTCACACTACCCTGAGAACGCCCGATCTCGTCTGATCTCGGAAGCTAAGCAGGGTTTGGCCTGGTTAGTACTTGGATGGGAGACCACCTGGGAATACCAGGTGCTGTAAGCTTTTCCCCTTTTGCTTCCATTACCATGGTCTTGTTATACATTACTAGTTTGTTATCTGAAACCCAACATAGATGAAGTTGCATAAGTAGTCTTGATGAGAGCTCTGCAATGGCTTACGGTCACACTACCCTGAGAACGCCCGATCTCGTCTGATCTCGGAAGCTAAGCAGGGTTTGGCCTGGTTAGTACTTGGATGGGAGACCACCTGGGAATACCAGGTGCTGTAAGCTTTTCCCCTCTTGCTTCCATTACCATGGTCTTGTTATACATTACTAGTTTGTTATCTGAAACCCAACATAGATGAAGTTGCATAAGTAGTCTTGATGAGAGCTCTGCAATGGCTTACGGTCACACTACCCTGAGAACGCCCGATCTCGTCTGATCTCGGAAGCTAAGCAGGGTTTGGCCTGGTTAGTACTTGGATGGGAGACCACCTGGGAATACCAGGTGCTGTAAGCTTTTCCCCTCTTGCTTCCATTACCATGGTCTTGTTATACATTACTTGTTTGTTATCTGAAACCCAACATAGATGAAGTTGCATAAGTAGTGTGGAAGATTATAAAATAACAAGCTTAGCTTAAGATAATCATGCTTGCTAAAACCTTAACCTAATGCTTACCTAATGATTAAAACACATATTTGCCTTAACCTATGAATCTAAAATATATATTACACAAATAGATCTATGAAAGCTACAAATCTATACTCTACTAAACATTAATTACTGAATCAAGAATTAGCCACTAATCCACACGTATACATTTTACATTTTATATTTTTATACTTGATTAATTGAATCATTTCATATTTTTATATTTGATTAATTGAATCACTAAATGCTTCTCATATTAAAACAGCAATGACTTGTGTGTGTGTCTCTGACATTTGTATGGCCCAACCGAGAAAGCACGCTTCCTCGTCTTACTGGTAAACATCTTGAGGTTACAGAGGCTAGCAGACTAAAAGAGTTCCTCTTTTACTCCTGGGCTCTAGAGGAGTTCCTCTTTTCCGCCTACGTTCTAGGAAAGGTCAGCAACAAGAGAGCCGGATTAACACACCAGTAAAAACATACATTTTCTAGCCTTACAGTTAAAGATTGCGTCTAACAAAATTATACATGCAGCTTCAAGCTATGTTAAAATATACTAACTAATTAATCTTACTGTAGGTCTAGTAGAACTAATTAATCTGACTGTAGAATGTAGCAAAATTATTATCAATAAAACAGAGTATGAACTAAAGAGGAACCGTGCCTTGTTGACCTTAAGACATGTCGCAAAGGGGAGAAATGATTCTCCCTTGTCACCTTGGCAAGGGAAGTTGACCACCTACTATTTCTCAGAAGCAAAGGTTAAGACAACTTTCAAGTTCCTCAGAAGTCTGGAAAAATGAAGTAAACAATATGATATACCATATTTGGAAAGATAGCATAAAAATTAGAAGCCACCTAGCAACAAGGTACGTCACAGAAGGGTATACGTCACCCAAGGGTATAAGGATGGAGTCAGAAATGTCGAAGGTCAGAAGAACTGGGGTAACGTCTTAGAATACATGCCTGTAATTGTTCTTCTCCAGAATTCTGAAATAAAATCATACTTGTTCATTCTCAATCTCCGTGTCGACTGAATCCCTGGATCAACGAACATTCAACAGGAAAGCTAACAGAAAGCTTTTCCAACATTTTGGTGACCATCCGACGTGATCCAGGGTTTCGGCCGGCGAGGACCAGCTGACAGACTTCATCACTCTTCTGGGCCCATCCTAAACAGGTGAGCAGATTGCCTTTTTTATTAAAAATCTGCATATTGGCTATGTAAAACATACAGAATGAGTGATGGGTTCCAGTAGGCTAACGTCCTGGTAAATTGGATTGAACAACTAGAATTTTTTTTCTTCTTCTCTTTCTTCTATTTTATGTTAAGGAAACCGGTATTAAAGGATAAAAAAGGATAACAGTGCTATTGAAACTAGGGTGGTGGCGTACCCGAATCTGCCCATATTGGGTTAGATTAAAGGCTAGGACGTGGTGTTCCTTGAAAGTGGTTAATTCTAAATAAAATAAAGGACCGGGAGGGTGGCGTCCCCCCCCACTTCTGATCAAGGTGGGATAATTGCTGGGAAAAGACGGGGTCATCCCGAGGTGTGGTCCACCTTAAACCCAGACAGTTATACAAACTGCTGGGAGATTTTTAAAACTTTTTTATTTTCTTTATTTTAAGTTTTTAGTTTAAAGAGCGAGCACTGAAATACTCTGCAGTAGTGTTTTCTGCTCAGGAGCAGGAAAGTAGGAAAGAGTATGTAGTTTAAATAAAAATAAGAAAAACAAAATAAAAATACATGCTATTGGTATTGTACAACTAAGGTAAAGCAAGTGTTAATTGTTGATTTAATTGTTGTATGTGATTTGTGCGCGCAGGGGGTTAAATAACATAATAATAAAATATATACATATATAAAATAAATAGGATAGTTGGAGTATACTTAACAATTCTACAGAACAATGGGTGTAATTTACTTGTTTAACTGATAATGACTGAACACTGGGTATGGGTGTTAGATGGCCATGACATTATCCGCCCTGAGATAAGAGAAAATGCTTTGATTGATAGTACAGATGGTTCAAGTACTGTATGCACCCCACAGGAACGTTTTCTAATTACTCAGAATTTGCAGCTTCTTCCTACAAGTAGAATAATTCACTCTGTGCGGTTAACGGTGGGAAAGGACGCCCTTTTTAAAATTACTACATTCTTCGCAGTTGACCATCCGAACGGCATTGCGGTATACTCAACGTGTGAGTCAGTATTAATGATTGACAGTGATGTTCAGTCTGTGTTAAACCCACCTTTCTCGACCATTCATTTTCTGGGGAGTGACAGCAGTGACAGTACTGATAGCAGCAGCGATAGTGATGAGATGGTGACTGAATAGACACAGTAAAAGGGGTTGCGTTGTTTTTGTTGCTACTTTAGTAGCAAAATTGTTGTTTGGTTTTGACATAGTGCATCTCCTCTTTTGTTACATTTGAGTATTGTTGGGAATAATTTTTTGTACACAGTGATATGGCATACAGTACAATGCATAATGATTGAGGAATGGGCATGGTTTGTAGAAACAAACCCCATTTTTAAACAGGATATATTGAATTATGCCATTATTTACAAAGAAGAAGATGTGATTCATACACCTACTGAGAGCCAGATACAGGGAATAGTTGAACATTTGTCTCTTGCTCCAAATAGTACAGTGATTTATTCTGCACGTGTTCAGGAACATCAGGTGGCTATATTTTTGATAACTACCTACTTTGCTACGCCAATTGAGAGGGGACTCATCATTGACTCCTCCTGTACCGGAGTGATAGTTCCTGATATAGTGCAATCCGTATTAAACCCACCATACCTTCCTATACATTTTTGTTAAATATAAAGTGTAAATATAGAGATCCTAATCGGAATTTCTTGTTCTTTTTCTGTTTCCTTTGCTTATGTGCTGATTGTCTGACTTGGAGCTTCGTTTGGACAACTAGTTCGAAAATCCTCGCGTGTGGAAACCTAACGGTGCTAACAAAACACGCTTGAGTTGATCAGTAGAACCAAAGACCAAAACAGGTGAGTCCAGTCTTGATCAAAACATGGCAAATATAGACCCTGGTATAGAATTTGATAATAAATTCGGCCCAGGCAATTGGCAGTGGAAATCTCTTGCAGGTCAGATTGCAGGTTTAGCTAACGCAGTAGGGGAGTTTACTGGGAGTAAAAAGAGGGAGGATCTTTTGGCTAAGACCCTTAAACTGAATGTTGAGGCATGGACCAGAGAACAAGAGGGAGGCTGTGTAACTGAGGGTGTCTCCCTAATGGGTGTTTTCAACTATATGCTTATCTGTAAAACTGACACAGTGAAAAAGGCGCGCAAGACTTTCAGTACAGTCAGCATACTAAAACGGGCAGGGGCGAGACGTAGATTGAAAACTGCTGAGCGTGAATTGGCAGAACTGAAAGTACTGCGGGGAATCCTTTTGGGCATTTTGCCAGAGATGGTTACACACACAAAGGAGGAAGTTCCCCCAGCGGAGCAGAGCACTTCTGAAACTGCTCTCCAGGAACTCAATGACTCTACTACTAAGCCACAACAGGAAGCAGCAGTTCCGCCCCCACCATACCACACCACACTCAGCCCACGCAATCCATTCACACCTCAGCAGACTGATAAAAATACACCAGTTACTCACATGCTGCCAGTCATTACTATTAATTCAGGAAGAGTCACTATTGAACATCCTAACACTTCCTCACACAACACATATGCTGATTTGAATGAACAGCTTACTCAAATGAGGATTAATGCTACAGCACCTCAGCCAGCAGAGCCTTTTGTTGACTCTACACCAACTGATCCTTTTAGCAATCGCAAGCAGCATGAGTGTCCAGACCACGCCCAATCCCTGAGCAACATGACCACTTACTCTGACTTGGACATGGACTTAGACGTTACAGGGCCTATTCCGCCACCTAGGGGTAGGGTTAACATAACAGCAGAGTTACATGGGGAAATAGATGACACAGACTTACATGGGCATGACAAGCATAAAGGTGCAGCTACTAACAGACGTGAATACAAGGTTCATGACAAACGGGATAGGGACAGACGACAGGATAGTAGACTTACACAAACACATGATTGGGACGGCAGGCAGGAGGACTATGACGGTGAGGATGAGGACACCTCCACTGAGACTGATTCCCTACATGAAAGGGTTGACAGGGTGGGAGCTTTGTTAGACATATCAAGAGACCTACTTAACACCACCATGCAGGTACGCCGTCAGCTATCTGACGCAGTTGAACAAGATGACCACCATGTCCCGAGACAGTCAACAAGACATACTAAACCCCCTGTCAGATTCCCTGATGTGGAACAACCAGCAAACAATCTTCCATTGCTAACTAGTGGCAATGGAAACCCTAAATATGTGCCTTTATCATTAACAGATGCACAAACTATAGCTGATCAGCTTCCATCCCTCACTAGTGGGGCAGCCCCTTGGTTGAGAAAGCTTGATAGCTTAACGGGAGGACTCACCCTGGCTTTGGGTGATTTTAGGAATTTAATTAATAGGTCAACCACCAGCATGGAGGTGGCTGAACTAGAACGACAGGCCCTCATTACAACCGCTGCCAACAGTGAACCATTTCATTTGTACTCCCAGAACATATCTGATGTCATGCGACACATGTGGCCAACCAGGGCTGCTGCCACTGTGCCAGTTATCAGACCAATCCGGGTGAGCATCTCAGCAAGGCGGTGGAAGACTGGACCAACAGCGCTGGAACCCACCCTTCTAGGCCTCAAACAGCGTTGTGGTGGAGAAATGCTATTCTATCAGGTCTACCCAATTACATTAAGGTTAAGGTTGAGGATGATCCAGATATGGGGCCAGATAAACCTCATGACCAATGGGTGAGGCATATTCTATTCCATATGAATAAACACAAGGATAGGCAGGTTGAGGCAGCCAAACAGAAAAACCAGATGGAACTGGAACTGTTGAAAACTCAGCTACTAGAAGCTAGAAAAAATGTGAAGGATTCTAAGAATAAACCAAAAACAGACACCATGCTGCCAGTTGTCCAGCAAGCTGCACCACCGGTGCAACAGACTCAACAGCAGTATCTGCCACCCCAGCAATTGCCACAACCAACTTTGGCCCAACCCAATTCTAATCAAGGTCAATCCAATTACAGTGGACCCTATGTGGCGAACAGGGGACGGGGACGTGGAAGGGGGCGTGGCAGAGGCCCACCTGTTTCACGTGCCTGTTTCAGATGCGGTAAATTTGATCATTGGGCAGCACAGTGCACTACTGCTCTTCCAACCCAGCCCCATTGGATGTCGATGCAGAATTCGGCACAAGGCACGTACCGTCCACCATTCCAGCCTCAATGGACACCCAATCAACATGTGGCACTTGGCACGGCGGCACCACCAACCCAGACCCACTGGGCACCCAACCACCATGCAGCACCAGGACAACCTCCAGCTGGACAATACAGCATGGAGCCCTGGGGTGGACAATGACGGGGCCCAGAGGAGCACCAGCACAGCATGGGAATGGCAGAACCCATGCTGTCACTGACCGTCGGTACCCTTGAGATCCCTTTCCTGGTGGATACGGGGCTACATGGTCTACATTGACAACTGCACTACCAGCCAATATGATGAGCAAACAATCCGTGCAGGTCAGGGGCTTCTCGGGGACTTCAACTTCACTGCCAAAGACCAAACCACTCCAGGTGCACAACGACATACAGACTGTCTTACACTCCTTTCTGATTGCACCTCAAGCACCACTGAACATTTGTGGTAGAGACTTATTGATGAAAATGGGTGTTTCCATTTTGTGTTCACCTGATGGCCTGACGCTGACATGGCTAAGCGGGCAGCAACGCATAAGACTTTCTGGATACACCGAGGGCATGTATCTCTTGCAGACTGGTCAAGACGAGACTGTGGACATATACTGGGGACTGTTGAATGATGACCAACCCCACACACCACAAACTCTTGAACTCTTTCAGCAATGGGCACCGTGGATCAGAGCATTGGCACCCTATGCCCCGCCTGCCGACCCGTACCACGTTACCCTGTTCTATGACGTAGGGGGAGACATTACATATTATGACACCTTCCAATCTGAATTGCAAGATACACAGTGGGAGGTCCAAACTAATGGCCTGTATTGTGGTCCTGAAGGAGTGGCAGCTCCTGTTACTTTGACACCACAGCAGTACAGCTGGTACAAAATGGATGAGACTGCAGCACCACACATGTCACTGGCTCTACACCCTAAACATGAGGCTAAGCAATTAGGACCCATGGTCAAACGTGCAAATGCGGCTACAGATTGGGTACAAACTCAGATCCCTGATGTGATGTTTTCCATAAGCACAAACACATATCACATCAGAGCTACTAACATTGAAACTGTTACAATGGAGCACCAGCTCCTGCCACGCCATCATGGCTGTGAAGATTCTGACCACCCAGACTCCATTGCCATGCTGGAATCTCTACCGGATGTTTTGTGGTCACAGGGTCCAGATGATGTAGGTTTTGTGGATCAGCCCCAGGTATCATTTAACATGGCCACACCTGAACCAATTTGGGTACCACAATATAGACACAAACCGGAGGCTATGGCCTCATTGGACAAAACCATTCAGGCACTCTTACAGGCCGGGGTACTGGAGCAATGCCAATCCGATTGGAATACTCCAATTTTGCCAGTACCTAAAAAAGAACCTGGTCAATACCGTATGGCACATGATCTGAGAGCTATAAATGCGGCACTAGCTACTAGCACCATACCAGTCCCAAACCCTTACACAACACTATCAGAACTAGGTCCAGACATGAAATGGTTTACTTGTATCGATTTGGCTAATGCTTTCTTTTGTGTACCATTGGCTGAGCACTGTAGGGACGTATGTGCATTTACACACAGGGGTATTCAGTATCGATACAGTAGATTGCCACAGGGCTTTGCCCTGAGCCCGGGATTGTTCAATCAAGCTCTTAGACGTAGTTTGGACTCTTGTAACCTTCCTGAAGGCTCCATTCTTTCTCAGTATGTCGATGACTTACTGGTTGGCGGCACAACGCCAGAGACGTGCTTAAACGCCACAAAAGCAGTGCTGGAATGTTTGGCCAATGCAGGGTACAAAGTCTCTAGGAGTAAGTTGCAATGTTGTAGAACACGGGTAACTTTTCTGGGGAGAGTGGTCACACAGGGCTCAACAGGCATGTCCGCCTCACACAGATCTACAATTCTGTCACACACTAAACCAATTACGGTTAGGGATATGTTGACATTTTTGGGCCTAGCTGGCTACAGCAGACAATACATTCCTGACTTTGTAGGACAAACGCAACCACTGAGGGACATGGTGAAATCCTTGGGCATGAGAAACCTTAGTGGGGTACTTTCCTGGACAGTAGAAGCAGAGCAGGCTTTCATTGCTGTAAAACAAGCTTTAGCGACTGCAGCTGACCTATCTAGACCTGACTACTCTCTTCCATTTTTTCTGGATGTTTCTGAAACAGACACATTGGTTAATGGTGTACTTTTTCAGAAAAAGGAGGAAGGGAGAGCAGTACTTATGTATTTAAGCATCCCACTTGACTTGATTGAGAAAAGACAACCGCAATGCACCAGACATGTAGCAGGACTGACGAAGCTCGTTCAAAAAACTGCACACCTGGTAGCAGGATACCCACTGCACATACTAACAACACATGGCGTGGTAGCATATATAAACTCACAGATGTTCACCCTCACTCCTCTAAGACAGAGACGAATTCATAAAGTTCTGACAGCACCACACATCACATACACACACCAAGGAGTCAACATGGCAGAAGGAATGCTAGAAGGTCCACCTCACGAGTGTGCAGAAAAGGTAGCAACACAGGAAAAAGTGAGACCAGACTTACTAGCCACACCAATTCCAGGCTCCTGGAACCTGTGGACTGATGGGTGCGGGTACAGAGCAGACACAGGTGAAATAAGGGCAGGATATGCGGTGGTTCAAGAAACCACAGGGGAAACAGATGAGTTCTGGACTGTAGCAGCAAAAGAGGTAAAACAAAACCCTTCAGCACAAAAAGCTGAGTTGCTAGCAGTAATTGCAGCACTAGAACTAGCTGAGGGTAGAGAGGTGACTATTTACAGCGATTCTGCGTGGGTAGTTTCAGCAGCACATGTAGACATTCCACACTGGAAACCGGCAGGATATGTAACAAGCTCAGGGAAACCTGTAAAACATCAGTCAGAACTGATGAAGCTAGAAGCTGCAATACACAAACCTACAAAGGTAGCTATTGTAAAATGCAAAGGACACCAAAAGGGGGACACCCTAGTGAGCAGAGGAAATGATGCAGCAGACAAAGCAGCAAAAAAGGCAGCTGGTTATACGGAGCCCGGTAACATGATGATATTGGACTCAAATGTCCCTTGGGAGCCGATACCTACAGGGGACGAACTGAGGCAGATTCAGGATAAAGCAACCCCAGAGGAAAAGTCAATGTGGTTAGCCAAGGGAGCAAGCTCAGATAGCCAAGTTTGGGTATCGAAAACAGGGCGACCAGTCTTACCTATGTCACTAGCCAGAGCAGTCCTAGAAGAGGCACACACTGTAGCACATGTAGGAAAACTGCAAATGATGAGGAATTTGAAACAATGGTGGCACCCATTTATGCTGCCCCTGGCAGTAGATTTCATCAGTCAATGCCAAGTTTGCCACACTCAAAATGTAGCAAAAGCATTTAAGGTAGCCCCAGGCAAGTTTCCACTGCCTAGTTGTCATGGTGAGCACATCCAGATTGACTATACGGATATGATTGATCAAATCAGAAAATACCGGTACCTCTTGGTAGTGGTAGACAGGTACTCAGGGTGGGTTGAGGCAATTCCTACCTTTAAGGAGGATGCTCGCTCAGTTTGCAAAATGTTGATCAACCACTGGATTCCACAACACGGGTTTCCTAGGAGAGTCCACTCAGATAACGGGTCGCATTTTACCAGCAAAACACTGCAGTGGGTGGAGCAAGCGTTGGGCTTGCGCCATAGCTATGGTTCTGTATATCACCCCGCCTCACAGGGTCAGGTGGAGCGGATGAATCAAAATTTGAAGGCCAAACTAGCAAAAATTAAACTGACCACAGGCATGAATTGGCTTGATGCCTTACCAATTGCCCTGATCAGCATTAGGAGTTCAGTGAACAGAAGCACAGGCTTCTCCCCATTTGAGCTGGTCAGAGGCGTAGCATTCCCGGGGCCGCAGACTGCACTAAAAGCCCCATCAGAACTACCTCATGGCACTGCCAACCAAGGTTACGAGTGTTCAATAAGTTAAAAGCTGTATGTGAAGCTTTTTCTGTGCAGGTACAGAACACACGGGAGCAGACCCCAGAGGAGGACAACCCCCCCGAGTTGGCCATAACTCCGTGGGTATACCTGAGAGTCATAAAGCGGAAGTGGTCGGAACCCAGGTGGACAGGCCCATTCCGGGTGGCGGAGAGGACAAGCCACGCAGTCCGGCTGGACGGCAAAGGCACCTCCTGGTATCATCTCTCCCAGTGTCGGCCTGCTGATCAACCACAAGTCAAGATAACCCGATCAGAAGAGGCAGAAAAGGAGGCCTCAACCAACATAGGGGCAGAATAATCCCCTGAGGCCAGGGGCACGTTGAGGGCAGTCTACCCCTCGCCTCCAGCGCAGATCAACCAGTGCTACCCAGGGCACCAACCTGCACCTGCGCCATCTAAACTACCACCTTGAGACTCCCTGGGGAGTTGAAGAACTGAACTTTTACACCTTTACACATATACATATAGGTCTATAATCAACTATTTACTCATTAGGGGGAACACACTTGTTTTTTGCTATGGCATGGTATGGCCGACGGGGTGGGGGAAGAACTGAACCTAGACTAAGCTGGTTAAATCTACAGATGGGATTGATTCCAACATGGTTGAAAGCACTATTGGTAATAGTGGTGGCAATAGTGGTGGTTGGCATGATCTGTGTAGAAATAGCGATCCGGAGAAAGGCTGAACCAACTAGTAACAACAATGGCACGACAGCTACAAACTCTACACCTAACTACACCACAAATAAGGCCCGTTCTTGTCATAATAACTTTCACAGGACTAAACGCTCAACAGATAACCAAAACGCATGTGTGAAGAAGTTTAAAGGACTTAATATAGAATATGTGATAAATACTAAAACAGCATACAATTTCGAGGTAATTAACTGTAAGGGCAAGAATTTGACATGGCAGGGCTATCCCATATATCTGTGCTACTCGAAATACGCTAATGAACAGTGCGCGACAGGACAGGCACAATGGCTCAAGACTATCGAACTATGTCCAAACTCTGCGAATGTTTTCCTTAGCACCGCTGGTTGCTCGTCTAATGGCATTTATGAGATGGTATCCAACACCATGTATTTTAATTTGAAGCGTATCAGGCTACAACGAGACAAATCCGGAGTCCAAAACCCAATCACATTGTCTATACATTGGATCAATATGCGTGAGACTACCATCTATTTGACATTAGGGGTATCAATTACGGGAACAGATCCATTAGGTATGTTAAAGGTCAGAGTGTTAAACACACCCCCAAAGCATTTGCCCACAGCAGGGGCAACCCCACCACCGAACGAGAACTCTACTACCCCTGACGGTGCAGTACCAACATTGGTAGGTTCAGACTACTCGACATGGACACCCGAGGACATACTAAGGCTAACTATGGGGTACAGTAATGACAATTTGTGGCTGACCTGGATAGCGGGTCAGGCTCGGGAGGCCGGGATGGAAGGCTGCGTGGCATGTGCAGAAGCTAGACCCCCATTATATTTAAGTACGGCCCCACTATATCCAAAAACTGATCCGATAGGGTTCGGCTGTTTAATTCAACTGACTCGTATGGCTACTCCACCTAACTGCACCACGCTCTCAACCATTTTTCCAGTAATTCCTAATAACACAGGCTCAGGTCCCTTCCAAGTCCCGAAGACTGGCAATTTTACTTGCTTCAGATGCACTAAGGGCAATGTTACCCATCCGCCTCAACTTCTGGGGGAAATACAATCATCTTGGTGTCATACTATTTTTACTGATACATCTAACAATTCGGTTGGCGATTGGGCCAGGGCGGGACTGTACTATTATTGTGGTGGTTCCACATTGTTGCTGAGACTCCCGATATGGAGCAAGGGCCTGTGTGCTATGGTTAGACTGTTATCTCCAATTACCCTATTTGGTCCCAGTACAGGGAAACCTACACTACCAGGATCCAGAAGTAGACGTGACGTTTCATTCGATCTTACTAAAAACACACCCACATATATAGACTCTATTGGGGTTCCAAGGGGCGTTCCAGACGAACATAAATTAGTGGACCAGGTTTCAGCTGGATTTGAAAGTATCTTAATATGGATTACTCCCAATAAAAATGTTGATAGAATTAATTACGTAAATTATCAGGTAATGAGATTGGCTAACATTACTGGTCTGGCGGTATCAGGCTTAGCATCCCAATTGTCCGCTACGTCCCTGATGACCATTCAAAATAGGATAGCTCTGGACATGTTATTAGCAGAAAAAGGAGGGGTATGTCACATGATTAGAACTGAGTCTAAAACCGAGT
>NW_026040046.1:115000-140000 GCF_023375975.1 Astyanax mexicanus
GGCTTACGGTCACACTACCCTGAGAACGCTCGATCTCGTCTGATCTCGGAAGCTAAGCAGGGTTTGGCCTGGTTAGTACTTGGATGGGAGACCACCTGGGAATACCAGGTGCTGTAAACTTTTCCCCTCTTGCTTCCATTACCATGGTCTTGTTATACATTACTAGTTTGTTATCTGAAACCCAACATAGATGAAGTTGCATAAGTAGTCTTGATGAGAGCTCTGCAATGGCTTACGGTCACACTACCCTGAGAACGCCCGATCTCGTCTGATCTCGGAAGCTAAGCAGGGTTTGGCCTGGTTAGTACTTGGATGGGAGACCACCTGGGAATACCAGGTGCTGTAAGCTTTTCCCCTCTTGCTTCCATTACCATGGTCTTGTTATACATTACTAGTTTGTTATCTGAAACCCAACATAGATGAAGTTGCATAAGTAGTCTTGATGAGAGCTCTGCAATGGCTTACGGTCACACTACCCTGAGAACGCCCGAGCTCGTCTGATCTCGGAAGCTAAGCAGGGTTTGGCCTGGTTAGTACTTGGATGGGAGACCACCTGGGAATACCAGGTGCTGTAAGCTTTTCCCCTCTTGCTTCCATTACCATGGTCTAGTTATACATTACTAGTTTGTTATCTGAAACCCAACATAGATGAAGTTGCATAAGTAGTCTTGATGAGAGCTCTGCAATGGCTTACGGTCACACTACCCTGAGAACGCCCGATCTCGTCTGATCTCGGAAGCTAAGCAGGGTTTGGCCTGGTTAGTACTTGGATGGGAGACCACCTGGGAATACCAGGTGCTGTAAGCTTTTCCCCTTTTGCTTCCATTACCATGGTCTTGTTATACATTACTAGTTTGTTATCTGAAACCCAACATAGATGAAGTTGCATAAGTAGTCTTGATGAGAGCTCTACAATGGCTTACTGTCACACTACCCTGAGAACGCCCGATCTCGTCTGATCTCGGAAGCTAAGCAGGGTTTGGCCTGGTTAGTACTTGGATGGGAGACCACCTGGGAATACCAGGTGCTGTAAGCTTTTCCCCTCTTGCTTCCATTACCATGGTCTTGTTATACATTACTAGTTTGTTATCTGAAACCCAACATAGATGAAGTTGCATAAGTAGTCTTGATGAGAGCTCTGCAATGGCTTACGGTCACACTACCCTGAGAACGCCCGATCTCGTCTGATCTCGGAAGCTAAGCAGGGTTTGGCCTGGTTAGTACTTGGATGGGAGACCACCTGGGAATACCAGGTGCTGTAAGCTTTTCCCCTCTTGCTTCCATTACCATGGTCTTGTTATACATTACTAGTTTGTTATCTGAAACCCAACATAGATGAAGTTGCATAAGTAGTCTTGATGAGAGCTCTGCAATGGCTTACGGTCACACTACCCTGAGAACGCCCGATCTCGTCTGATCTCGGAAGCTAAGCAGGGTTTGGCCTGGTTAGTACTTGGATGGGAGACCACCTGGGAATACCAGGTGCTGTAAGCTTTTCCCCTTTTGCTTCAATTACCATGGTCTTGTTATACATTACTAGTTTGTTATCTGAAACCCAACATAGATGAAGTTGCATAAGTAGTCTTGATGAGAGCTCTGCAATGGCTTACGGTCACACTACCCTGAGAACGCCCGATCTCGTCTGATCTCGGAAGCTAAGCAGGGTTTGGCCTGGTTAGTACTTGGATGGGAGACCACCTGGGAATACCAGGTGCTGTAAGCTTTTCCCCTCTTGCTTCCATTACCATGGTCTTGTTATACATTACTAGTTTGTTATCTGAAACCCAACATAGATGAAGTTGCATAAGTAGTCTTGATGAGAGCTCTGCAATGGCTTACGGTCACACTACCCTGAGAACGCCCGATCTCGTCTGATCTCGGAAGCTAAGCAGGGTTTGGCCTGGTTAGTACTTGGATGGGAGACCACCTGGGAATACCAGGTGCTGTAAGCTTTTCCCCTCTTGCTTCCATTACCATGGTCTTGTTATACATTACTAGTTTGTTATCTGAAACCCAACATAGATGAAGTTGCATAAGTAGTCTTGATGAGAGCTCTACAATGGCTTACTGTCACACTACCCTGAGAACGCCCGATCTCGTCTGATCTCGGAAGCTAAGCAGGGTTTGGCCTGGTTAGTACTTGGATGGGAGACCACCTGGGAATACCAGGTGCTGTAAGCTTTTCCCCTCTTGCTTCCATTACCATGGTCTTGTTATACATTACTTGTTTGTTATCTGAAACCCAACATAGATGAAGTTGCATAAGTAGTGTGGAAGATTATAAAATAACAAGCTTAGCTTAAGATAATCATGCTTGCTAAAACCTTAACCTAATGCTTACCTAATGATTAAAACACATATTTGCCTTAACCTATGAATCTAAAATATATATTACACAAATAGATCTATGAAAGCTACAAATCTATACTCTACTAATCATTAATTACTGAATCAAGAATTAGCCACTAATCCACACGTATACATTTTACATTTTATATTTTTATACTTGATTAATTGAATCATTTCATATTTTTATATTTGATTAATTGAATCACTAAATGCTTCTCATATTAAAACAGCAATGACTTGTGTGTGTGTCTCTGACATTTGAATGGCCCAACCGAGAAAGCACGCTTCCTCGTCTTACTGGTAAACATCTTGAGGTTACAGAGGCTAGCAGACTAAAAGAGTTCCTCTTTTACTCCTGGGCTCTAGAGGAGTTCCTCTTTTCCGCCTACGTTCTAGGAAAGGTCAGCAACAAGAGAGCCGGATTAACACACCAGTAAAAACATACATTTTCTAGCCTTACAGTTAAAGATTGCGTCTAACAAAATTATACATGCAGCTTCAAGCTATGTTAAAATATACTAACTAATTAATCTTACTGTAGGTCTAGTAGAACTAATTAATCTGACTGTAGAATGTAGCAAAATTATTATCAATAAAACAGAGTATGAACTAAAGAGGAACCGTGCCTTGTTGACCTTAAGACATGTCGCAAAGGGGAGAAATGATTCTCCCTTGTCACCTTGGCAAGGGAAGTTGACCACCTACTATTTCTCAGAAGCAAAGGTTAAGACAACTTTCAAGTTCCTCAGAAGTCTGGAAAAATGAAGTAAACAATATGATATACCATATTTGGAAAGATAGCATAAAAATTAGAAGCCACCTAGCAACAAGGTACGTCACAGAAGGGTATACGTCACCCAAGGGTATAAGGATGGAGTCAGAAATGTCGAAGGTCAGAAGAACTGGGGTAACGTCTTAGAATACATGCCTGTAATTGTTCTTCTCCAGAATTCTGAAATAAAATCATACTTGTTCATTCTCAATCTCCGTGTCGACTGAATCCCTGGATCAACGAACATTCAACAGGAAAGCTAACAGAAAGCTTTTCCAACATTTTGGTGACCATCCGACGTGATCCAGGGTTTCGGCCGGCGAGGACCAGCTGACAGACTTCATCACTCTTCTGGGCCCATCCTAAACAGGTGAGCAGATTGCCTTTTTTATTAAAAATCTGCATATTGGCTATGTAAAACATACAGAATGAGTGATGGGTTCCAGTAGGCTAACGTCCTGGTAAATTGGATTGAACAACTAGAATTTTTTTTCTTCTTCTCTTTCTTCTATTTTATGTTAAGGAAACCGGTATTAAAGGATAAAAAAGGATAACAGTGCTATTGAAACTAGGGTGGTGGCGTACCCGAATCTGCCCATATTGGGTTAGATTAAAGGCTAGGACGTGGTGTTCCTTGAAAGTGGTTAATTCTAAATAAAATAAAGGACCGGGAGGGTGGCGTCCCCCCCCACTTCTGATCAAGGTGGGATAATTGCTGGGAAAAGACGGGGTCATCCCGAGGTGTGGTCCACCTTAAACCCAGACAGTTATACAAACTGCTGGGAGATTTTTAAAACTTTTTTATTTTCTTTATTTTAAGTTTTTAGTTTAAAGAGCGAGCACTGAAATACTCTGCAGTAGTGTTTTCTGCTCAGGAGCAGGAAAGTAGGAAAGAGTATGTAGTTTAAATAAAAATAAGAAAAACAAAATAAAAATACATGCTATTGGTATTGTACAACTAAGGTAAAGCAAGTGTTAATTGTTGATTTAATTGTTGTATGTGATTTGTGCGCGCAGGGGGTTAAATAACATAATAATAAAATATATACATATATAAAATAAATAGGATAGTTGGAGTATACTTAACAATTCTACAGAACAATGGGTGTAATTTACTTGTTTAACTGATAATGACTGAACACTGGGTATGGGTGTTAGATGGCCATGACATTATCCGCCCTGAGATAAGAGAAAATGCTTTGATTGATAGTACAGATGGTTCAAGTACTGTATGCACCCCACAGGAACGTTTTCTAATTACTCAGAATTTGCAGCTTCTTCCTACAAGTAGAATAATTCACTCTGTGCGGTTAACGGTGGGAAAGGACGCCCTTTTTAAAATTACTACATTCTTCGCAGTTGACCATCCGAACGGCATTGCGGTATACTCAACGTGTGAGTCAGTATTAATGATTGACAGTGATGTTCAGTCTGTGTTAAACCCACCTTTCTCGACCATTCATTTTCTGGGGAGTGACAGCAGTGACAGTACTGATAGCAGCAGCGATAGTGATGAGATGGTGACTGAATAGACACAGTAAAAGGGGTTGCGTTGTTTTTGTTGCTACTTTAGTAGCAAAATTGTTGTTTGGTTTTGACATAGTGCATCTCCTCTTTTGTTACATTTGAGTATTGTTGGGAATAATTTTTTGTACACAGTGATATGGCATACAGTACAATGCATAATGATTGAGGAATGGGCATGGTTTGTAGAAACAAACCCCATTTTTAAACAGGATATATTGAATTATGCCATTATTTACAAAGAAGAAGATGTGATTCATACACCTACTGAGAGCCAGATACAGGGAATAGTTGAACATTTGTCTCTTGCTCCAAATAGTACAGTGATTTATTCTGCACGTGTTCAGGAACATCAGGTGGCTATATTTTTGATAACTACCTACTTTGCTACGCCAATTGAGAGGGGACTCATCATTGACTCCTCCTGTACCGGAGTGATAGTTCCTGATATAGTGCAATCCGTATTAAACCCACCATACCTTCCTATACATTTTTGTTAAATATAAAGTGTAAATATAGAGATCCTAATCGGAATTTCTTGTTCTTTTTCTGTTTCCTTTGCTTATGTGCTGATTGTCTGACTTGGAGCTTCGTTTGGACAACTAGTTCGAAAATCCTCGCGTGTGGAAACCTAACGGTGCTAACAAAACACGCTTGAGTTGATCAGTAGAACTAAAGACCAAAACAGGTGAGTCCAGTCTTGATCAAAACATGGCAAATATAGACCCTGGTATAGAATTTGATAATAAATTCGGCCCAGGCAATTGGCAGTGGAAATCTCTTGCAGGTCAGATTGCAGGTTTAGCTAACGCAGTAGGGGAGTTTACTGGGAGTAAAAAGAGGGAGGATCTTTTGGCTAAGACCCTTAAACTGAATGTTGAGGCATGGACCAGAGAACAAGAGGGAGGCTGTGTAACTGAGGGTGTCTCCCTAATGGGTGTTTTCAACTATATGCTTATCTGTAAAACTGACACAGTGAAAAAGGCGCGCAAGACTTTCAGTACAGTCAGCATACTAAAACGGGCAGGGGCGAGACGTAGATTGAAAACTGCTGAGCGTGAATTGGCAGAACTGAAAGTACTGCGGGGAATCCTTTTGGGCATTTTGCCAGAGATGGTTACACACACAAAGGAGGAAGTTCCCCCAGCGGAGCAGAGCACTTCTGAAACTGCTCTCCAGGAACTCAATGACTCTACTACTAAGCCACAACAGGAAGCAGCAGTTCCGCCCCCACCATACCACACCACACTCAGCCCACGCAATCCATTCACACCTCAGCAGACTGATAAAAATACACCAGTTACTCACATGCTGCCAGTCATTACTATTAATTCAGGAAGAGTCACTATTGAACATCCTAACACTTCCTCACACAACACATATGCTGATTTGAATGAACAGCTTACTCAAATGAGGATTAATGCTACAGCACCTCAGCCAGCAGAGCCTTTTGTTGACTCTACACCAACTGATCCTTTTAGCAATCGCAAGCAGCATGAGTGTCCAGACCACGCCCAATCCCTGAGCAACATGACCACTTACTCTGACTTGGACATGGACTTAGACGTTACAGGGCCTATTCCGCCACCTAGGGGTAGGGTTAACATAACAGCAGAGTTACATGGGGAAATAGATGACACAGACTTACATGGGCATGACAAGCATAAAGGTGCAGCTACTAACAGACGTGAATACAAGGTTCATGACAAACGGGATAGGGACAGACGACAGGATAGTAGACTTACACAAACACATGATTGGGACGGCAGGCAGGAGGACTATGACGGTGAGGATGAGGACACCTCCACTGAGACTGATTCCCTACATGAAAGGGTTGACAGGGTGGGAGCTTTGTTAGACATATCAAGAGACCTACTTAACACCACCATGCAGGTACGCCGTCAGCTATCTGACGCAGTTGAACAAGATGACCACCATGTCCCGAGACAGTCAACAAGACATACTAAACCCCCTGTCAGATTCCCTGATGTGGAACAACCAGCAAACAATCTTCCATTGCTAACTAGTGGCAATGGAAACCCTAAATATGTGCCTTTATCATTAACAGATGCACAAACTATAGCTGATCAGCTTCCATCCCTCACTAGTGGGGCAGCCCCTTGGTTGAGAAAGCTTGATAGCTTAACGGGAGGACTCACCCTGGCTTTGGGTGATTTTAGGAATTTAATTAATAGGTCAACCACCAGCATGGAGGTGGCTGAACTAGAACGACAGGCCCTCATTACAACCGCTGCCAACAGTGAACCATTTCATTTGTACTCCCAGAACATATCTGATGTCATGCGACACATGTGGCCAACCAGGGCTGCTGCCACTGTGCCAGTTATCAGACCAATCCGGGTGAGCATCTCAGCAAGGCGGTGGAAGACTGGACCAACAGCGCTGGAACCCACCCTTCTAGGCCTCAAACAGCGTTGTGGTGGAGAAATGCTATTCTATCAGGTCTACCCAATTACATTAAGGTTAAGGTTGAGGATGATCCAGATATGGGGCCAGATAAACCTCATGACCAATGGGTGAGGCATATTCTATTCCATATGAATAAACACAAGGATAGGCAGGTTGAGGCAGCCAAACAGAAAAACCAGATGGAACTGGAACTGTTGAAAACTCAGCTACTAGAAGCTAGAAAAAATGTGAAGGATTCTAAGAATAAACCAAAAACAGACACCATGCTGCCAGTTGTCCAGCAAGCTGCACCACCGGTGCAACAGACTCAACAGCAGTATCTGCCACCCCAGCAATTGCCACAACCAACTTTGGCCCAACCCAATTCTAATCAAGGTCAATCCAATTACAGTGGACCCTATGTGGCGAACAGGGGACGGGGACGTGGAAGGGGGCGTGGCAGAGGCCCACCTGTTTCACGTGCCTGTTTCAGATGCGGTAAATTTGATCATTGGGCAGCACAGTGCACTACTGCTCTTCCAACCCAGCCCCATTGGATGTCGATGCAGAATTCGGCACAAGGCACGTACCGTCCACCATTCCAGCCTCAATGGACACCCAATCAACATGTGGCACTTGGCACGGCGGCACCACCAACCCAGACCCACTGGGCACCCAACCACCATGCAGCACCAGGACAACCTCCAGCTGGACAATACAGCATGGAGCCCTGGGGTGGACAATGACGGGGCCCAGAGGAGCACCAGCACAGCATGGGAATGGCAGAACCCATGCTGTCACTGACCGTCGGTACCCTTGAGATCCCTTTCCTGGTGGATACGGGGCTACATGGTCTACATTGACAACTGCACTACCAGCCAACATGATGAGCAACCAATCCGTGCAGGTCAGGGGCTTCTCGGGGACTTCAACTTCACTGCCAAAGACCAAACCACTCCAGGTGCACAACGACATACAGACTGTCTTACACTCCTTTCTGATTGCACCTCAAGCACCACTGAACATTTGTGGTAGAGACTTATTGATGAAAATGGGTGTTTCCATTTTGTGTTCACCTGATGGCCTGACGCTGACATGGCTAAGCGGGCAGCAACGCATAAGACTTTCTGGATACACCGAGGGCATGTATCTCTTGCAGACTGGTCAAGACGAGACTGTGGACATATACTGGGGACTGTTGAATGATGACCAACCCCACACACCACAAACTCTTGAACTCTTTCAGCAATGGGCACCGTGGATCAGAGCATTGGCACCCTATGCCCCGCCTGCCGACCCGTACCACGTTACCCTGTTCTATGACGTAGGGGGAGACATTACATATTATGACACCTTCCAATCTGAATTGCAAGATACACAGTGGGAGGTCCAAACTAATGGCCTGTATTGTGGTCCTGAAGGAGTGGCAGCTCCTGTTACTTTGACACCACAGCAGTACAGCTGGTACAAAATGGATGAGACTGCAGCACCACACATGTCACTGGCTCTACACCCTAAACATGAGGCTAAGCAATTAGGACCCATGGTCAAACGTGCAAATGCGGCTACAGATTGGGTACAAACTCAGATCCCTGATGTGATGTTTTCCATAAGCACAAACACATATCACATCAGAGCTACTAACATTGAAACTGTTACAATGGAGCACCAGCTCCTGCCACGCCATCATGGCTGTGAAGATTCTGACCACCCAGACTCCATTGCCATGCTGGAATCTCTACCGGATGTTTTGTGGTCACAGGGTCCAGATGATGTAGGTTTTGTGGATCAGCCCCAGGTATCATTTAACATGGCCACACCTGAACCAATTTGGGTACCACAATATAGACACAAACCGGAGGCTATGGCCTCATTGGACAAAACCATTCAGGCACTCTTACAGGCCGGGGTACTGGAGCAATGCCAATCCGATTGGAATACTCCAATTTTGCCAGTACCTAAAAAAGAACCTGGTCAATACCGTATGGCACATGATCTGAGAGCTATAAATGCGGCACTAGCTACTAGCACCATACCAGTCCCAAACCCTTACACAACACTATCAGAACTAGGTCCAGACATGAAATGGTTTACTTGTATCGATTTGGCTAATGCTTTCTTTTGTGTACCATTGGCTGAGCACTGTAGGGACGTATGTGCATTTACACACAGGGGTATTCAGTATCGATACAGTAGATTGCCACAGGGCTTTGCCCTGAGCCCGGGATTGTTCAATCAAGCTCTTAGACGTAGTTTGGACTCTTGTAACCTTCCTGAAGGCTCCATTCTTTCTCAGTATGTCGATGACTTACTGGTTGGCGGCACAACGCCAGAGACGTGCTTAAACGCCACAAAAGCAGTGCTGGAATGTTTGGCCAATGCAGGGTACAAAGTCTCTAGGAGTAAGTTGCAATGTTGTAGAACACGGGTAACTTTTCTGGGGAGAGTGGTCACACAGGGCTCAACAGGCATGTCCGCCTCACACAGATCTACAATTCTGTCACACACTAAACCAATTACGGTTAGGGATATGTTGACATTTTTGGGCCTAGCTGGCTACAGCAGACAATACATTCCTGACTTTGTAGGACAAACGCAACCACTGAGGGACATGGTGAAATCCTTGGGCATGAGAAACCTTAGTGGGGTACTTTCCTGGACAGTAGAAGCAGAGCAGGCTTTCATTGCTGTAAAACAAGCTTTAGCGACTGCAGCTGACCTATCTAGACCTGACTACTCTCTTCCATTTTTTCTGGATGTTTCTGAAACAGACACATTGGTTAATGGTGTACTTTTTCAGAAAAAGGAGGAAGGGAGAGCAGTACTTATGTATTTAAGCATCCCACTTGACTTGATTGAGAAAAGACAACCGCAATGCACCAGACATGTAGCAGGACTGACGAAGCTCGTTCAAAAAACTGCACACCTGGTAGCAGGATACCCACTGCACATACTAACAACACATGGCGTGGTAGCATATATAAACTCACAGATGTTCACCCTCACTCCTCTAAGACAGAGACGAATTCATAAAGTTCTGACAGCACCACACATCACATACACACACCAAGGAGTCAACATGGCAGAAGGAATGCTAGAAGGTCCACCTCACGAGTGTGCAGAAAAGGTAGCAACACAGGAAAAAGTGAGACCAGACTTACTAGCCACACCAATTCCAGGCTCCTGGAACCTGTGGACTGATGGGTGCGGGTACAGAGCAGACACAGGTGAAATAAGGGCAGGATATGCGGTGGTTCAAGAAACCACAGGGGAAACAGATGAGTTCTGGACTGTAGCAGCAAAAGAGGTAAAACAAAACCCTTCAGCACAAAAAGCTGAGTTGCTAGCAGTAATTGCAGCACTAGAACTAGCTGAGGGTAGAGAGGTGACTATTTACAGCGATTCTGCGTGGGTAGTTTCAGCAGCACATGTAGACATTCCACACTGGAAACCGGCAGGATATGTAACAAGCTCAGGGAAACCTGTAAAACATCAGTCAGAACTGATGAAGCTAGAAGCTGCAATACACAAACCTACAAAGGTAGCTATTGTAAAATGCAAAGGACACCAAAAGGGGGACACCCTAGTGAGCAGAGGAAATGATGCAGCAGACAAAGCAGCAAAAAAGGCAGCTGGTTATACGGAGCCCGGTAACATGATGATATTGGACTCAAATGTCCCTTGGGAGCCGATACCTACAGGGGACGAACTGAGGCAGATTCAGGATAAAGCAACCCCAGAGGAAAAGTCAATGTGGTTAGCCAAGGGAGCAAGCTCAGATAGCCAAGTTTGGGTATCGAAAACAGGGCGACCAGTCTTACCTATGTCACTAGCCAGAGCAGTCCTAGAAGAGGCACACACTGTAGCACATGTAGGAAAACTGCAAATGATGAGGAATTTGAAACAATGGTGGCACCCATTTATGCTGCCCCTGGCAGTAGATTTCATCAGTCAATGCCAAGTTTGCCACACTCAAAATGTAGCAAAAGCATTTAAGGTAGCCCCAGGCAAGTTTCCACTGCCTAGTTGTCATGGTGAGCACATCCAGATTGACTATACGGATATGATTGATCAAATCAGAAAATACCGGTACCTCTTGGTAGTGGTAGACAGGTACTCAGGGTGGGTTGAGGCAATTCCTACCTTTAAGGAGGATGCTCGCTCAGTTTGCAAAATGTTGATCAACCACTGGATTCCACAACACGGGTTTCCTAGGAGAGTCCACTCAGATAACGGGTCGCATTTTACCAGCAAAACACTGCAGTGGGTGGAGCAAGCGTTGGGCTTGCGCCATAGCTATGGTTCTGTATATCACCCCGCCTCACAGGGTCAGGTGGAGCGGATGAATCAAAATTTGAAGGCCAAACTAGCAAAAATTAAACTGACCACAGGCATGAATTGGCTTGATGCCTTACCAATTGCCCTGATCAGCATTAGGAGTTCAGTGAACAGAAGCACAGGCTTCTCCCCATTTGAGCTGGTCAGAGGCGTAGCATTCCCGGGGCCGCAGACTGCACTAAAAGCCCCATCAGAACTACCTCATGGCACTGCCAACCAAGGTTACGAGTGTTCAATAAGTTAAAAGCTGTATGTGAAGCTTTTTCTGTGCAGGTACAGAACACACGGGAGCAGACCCCAGAGGAGGACAACCCCCCCGAGTTGGCCATAACTCCGTGGGTATACCTGAGAGTCATAAAGCGGAAGTGGTCGGAACCCAGGTGGACAGGCCCATTCCGGGTGGCGGAGAGGACAAGCCACGCAGTCCGGCTGGACGGCAAAGGCACCTCCTGGTATCATCTCTCCCAGTGTCGGCCTGCTGATCAACCACAAGTCAAGATAACCCGATCAGAAGAGGCAGAAAAGGAGGCCTCAACCAACATAGGGGCAGAATAATCCCCTGAGGCCAGGGGCACGTTGAGGGCAGTCTACCCCTCGCCTCCAGCGCAGATCAACCAGTGCTACCCAGGGCACCAACCTGCACCTGCGCCATCTAAACTACCACCTTGAGACTCCCTGGGGAGTTGAAGAACTGAACTTTTACACCTTTACACATATACATATAGGTCTATAATCAACTATTTACTCATTAGGGGGAACACACTTGTTTTTTGCTATGGCATGGTATGGCCGACGGGGTGGGGGAAGAACTGAACCTAGACTAAGCTGGTTAAATCTACAGATGGGATTGATTCCAACATGGTTGAAAGCACTATTGGTAATAGTGGTGGCAATAGTGGTGGTTGGCATGATCTGTGTAGAAATAGCGATCCGGAGAAAGGCTGAACCAACTAGTAACAACAATGGCACGACAGCTACAAACTCTACACCTAACTACACCACAAATAAGGCCCGTTCTTGTCATAATAACTTTCACAGGACTAAACGCTCAACAGATAACCAAAACGCATGTGTGAAGAAGTTTAAAGGACTTAATATAGAATATGTGATAAATACTAAAACAGCATACAATTTCGACCTATGTGAGGTAATTAACTGTAAGGGCAAGAATTTGACATGGCAGGGCTATCCCATATATCTGTGCTACTCGAAATACGCTAATGAACAGTGCGCGACAGGACAGGCACAATGGCTCAAGACTATCGAACTATGTCCAAACTCTGCGAATGTTTTCCTTAGCACCGCTGGTTGCTCGTCTAATGGCATTTATGAGATGGTATCCAACACCATGTATTTTAATTTGAAGCGTATCAGGCTACAACGAGACAAATCCGGAGTCCAAAACCCAATCACATTGTCTATACATTGGATCAATATGCGTGAGACTACCATCTATTTGACATTAGGGGTATCAATTACGGGAACAGATCCATTAGGTATGTTAAAGGTCAGAGTGTTAAACACACCCCCAAAGCATTTGCCCACAGCAGGGGCAACCCCACCACCGAACGAGAACTCTACTACCCCTGACGGTGCAGTACCAACATTGGTAGGTTCAGACTACTCGACATGGACACCCGAGGACATACTAAGGCTAACTATGGGGTACAGTAATGACAATTTGTGGCTGACCTGGATAGCGGGTCAGGCTCGGGAGGCCGGGATGGAAGGCTGCGTGGCATGTGCAGAAGCTAGACCCCCATTATATTTAAGTACGGCCCCACTATATCCAAAAACTGATCCGATAGGGTTCGGCTGTTTAATTCAACTGACTCGTATGGCTACTCCACCTAACTGCACCACGCTCTCAACCATTTTTCCAGTAATTCCTAATAACACAGGCTCAGGTCCCTTCCAAGTCCCGAAGACTGGCAATTTTACTTGCTTCAGATGCACTAAGGGCAATGTTACCCATCCGCCTCAACTTCTGGGGGAAATACAATCATCTTGGTGTCATACTATTTTTACTGATACATCTAACAATTCGGTTGGCGATTGGGCCAGGGCGGGACTGTACTATTATTGTGGTGGTTCCACATTGTTGCTGAGACTCCCGATATGGAGCAAGGGCCTGTGTGCTATGGTTAGACTGTTATCTCCAATTACCCTATTTGGTCCCAGTACAGGGAAACCTACACTACCAGGATCCAGAAGTAGACGTGACGTTTCATTCGATCTTACTAAAAACACACCCACATATATAGACTCTATTGGGGTTCCAAGGGGCGTTCCAGACGAACATAAATTAGTGGACCAGGTTTCAGCTGGATTTGAAAGTATCTTAATATGGATTACTCCCAATAAAAATGTTGATAGAATTAATTACGTAAATTATCAGGTAATGAGATTGGCTAACATTACTGGTCTGGCGGTATCAGGCTTAGCATCCCAATTGTCCGCTACGTCCCTGATGACCATTCAAAATAGGATAGCTCTGGACATGTTATTAGCAGAAAAAGGAGGGGTATGTCACATGATTAGAACTGAGTCTAAAACCGAGTGCTGCACCGTCATTCCTAACAACACTGCACCAGATGGGTCCGTAACTAAAGCGTTAGACGCCCTTAAGGCACTCTCGAAGGAAATGACAGAGAATACAGGGATCGACAATCCGCTTACCAATTGGTTAGATAGAACTTTTGGCCAATGGAAGGCAGTGTTTTTATCACTGGCCTCTGCTCTTGCAATATTTGTGGCCATCTTAGTAACATGCGGATGCTGCTGTATTCCTTGCTTACGAACCCTAATAGAGCGTACCATTGTGAAAATGTTTGACGACAAACAACGGCCACCTGAATATATGATGTCATTGTTGGAGGATAGCCTAGAGGACAACGGGGGCTCCGGAGACTTCACGCTTAGTGTTGACCTGTCTTAGGACAGGCCAAAAGGGGGAATTGTGGAAGATTATAAAATAACAAGCTTAGCTTAAGATAATCATGCTTGCTAAAACCTTAACCTAATGCTTACCTAATGATTAAAACACATATTTGCCTTAACCTATGAATCTAAAATATATATTACACAAATAGATCTATGAAAGCTACAAATCTATACTCTACTAATCATTAATTACTGAATCAAGAATTAGCCACTAATCCACACGTATACATTTTACATTTTATATTTTTATACTTGATTAATTGAATCATTTCATATTTTTATATTTGATTAATTGAATCACTAAATGCTTCTCATATTAAAACAGCAATGACTTGTGTGTGTGTCTCTGACATTTGAATGGCCCAACCGAGAAAGCACGCTTCCTCGTCTTACTGGTAAACATCTTGAGGTTACAGAGGCTAGCAGACTAAAAGAGTTCCTCTTTTACTCCTGGGCTCTAGAGGAGTTCCTCTTTTCCGCCTACGTTCTAGGAAAGGTCAGCAACAAGAGAGCCGGATTAACACACCAGTAAAAACATACATTTTCTAGCCTTACAGTTAAAGATTGCGTCTAACAAAATTATACATGCAGCTTCAAGCTATGTTAAAATATACTAACTAATTAATCTTACTGTAGGTCTAGTAGAACTAATTAATCTGACTGTAGAATGTAGCAAAATTATTATCAATAAAACAGAGTATGAACTAAAGAGGAACCGTGCCTTGTTGACCTTAAGACATGTCGCAAAGGGGAGAAATGATTCTCCCTTGTCACCTTGGCAAGGGAAGTTGACCACCTACTATTTCTCAGAAGCAAAGGTTAAGACAACTTTCAAGTTCCTCAGAAGTCTGGAAAAATGAAGTAAACAATATGATATACCATATTTGGAAAGATAGCATAAAAATTAGAAGCCACATAGCAACAAGGTACGTCACAGAAGGGTATACGTCACCCAAGGGTATAAGGATGGAGTCAGAAATGTCGAAGGTCAGAAGAACTGGGGTAACGTCTTAGAATACATGCCTGTAATTGTTCTTCTCCAGAATTCTGAAATAAAATCATACTTGTTCATTCTCAATCTCCGTGTCGACTGAATCCCTGGATCAACGAACATTCAACAGGAAAGCTAACAGAAAGCTTTTCCAACAGTAGTCTTGATGAGAGTTCTGCAATGGCTTACGGTCACACTACCCTGAGAACGCCCGATCTCGTCTGATCTCGGAAGCTAAGCAGGGTTTGGCCTGGTTAGTACTTGGATGGGAGACCACCTGGGAATACCAGGTGCTGTAAGCTTTTCCCCTCTTGCTTCCATTACCATGGTCTTGTTATACATTACTAGTTTGTTATCTGAAACCCAACATAGATGAAGTTGCATAAGTAGTCTTGATGAGAGCTCTGCAATGGCTTACGGTCACACTACCCTGAGAACGCCCAATCTCGTCTGATCTCGGAAGCTAAGCAGGGTTTGGCCTGGTTAGTACTTGGATGGGAGACCACCTGGGAATACCAGGTGCTGTAAGCTTTTCCCCTCTTGCTTCCATTACCATGGTCTTGTTATACATTACTAGTTTGTTATCTGAAACCCAACATAGATGAAGTTGCATAAGTAGTCTTGATGAGAGCTCTGCAATGGCTTACGGTCACACTACCCTGAGAACGCCCGATCTCGTCTGATCTCGGAAGCTAAGCAGGGTTTGGCCTGATTAGTACTTGGATGGGAGACCACCTGGGAATACCAGGTGCTGTAAGCTTTTCCCCTCTTGCTTCCATTACCATGGTCTTGTTATAGATTACTAGTTTGTTATCTGAAACCCAACATAGATGAAGTTGCATAAGTAGTCTTGATGAGAGCTCTGCAATGGCTTACGGTCACACTACCCTGAGAACGCCCGATCTCGTCTGATCTCGGAAGCTAAGCAGGGTTTGGCCTGGTTAGTACTTGGATGGGAGACCACCTGGGAATACCAGGTGCTGTAAGCTTTTCCCCTCTTGCTTCCATTACCATGGTCTTGTTATACATTACTAGTTTGTTATCTGAAACCCAACATAGATGAAGTTGCATAAGTAGTCTTGATGAGAGCTCTGCAATGGCTTACGGTCACACTACCCTGAGAACGCCCGATCTCGTCTGATCTCGGAAGCTAAGCAGGGTTTGGCCTGGTTAGTACTTGGATGGGAGACCACCTGGGAATACCAGGTGCTGTAAGCTTTTCCCCTCTTGCTTCCATTACCATGGTCTTGTTATACATTACTAGTTTGTTATCTGAAACCCAACATAGATGAAGTTGCATAAGTAGTCTTGATGAGAGCTCTGCAATGGCTTTCGGTCACACTACCCTGAGAACGCCCGATCTCGTCTGATCTCGGAAGCTAAGCAGGGTTTGGCCTGGTAAGTACTTGGATGGGAGACCACCTGGGAATACCAGGTGCTGTAAGCTTTCCCCCTCTTGCTTCCATTACCATGGTCTTGTTATACATTACTAGTTTGTTATCTGAAACCCAACATAGATGAAGTTGCATAAGTAGTCTTGATGAGAGCTCTGCAATGGCTTACGGTCACACTACCCTGAGAACGCCCGATCTCGTCTGATCTCGGAAGCTAAGCAGGGTTTGGCCTGGTTAGTACTTGGATGGGAGACCACCTGGGAATACCAGGTGCTGTAAGCTTTTCCCCTCTTGCTTCCATTACCATGGTCTTGTTATACATTACTGGTTTGTTATCGGAAACCCAACATAGATGAAGTTGCATAAGTAGTCTTGATGAGAGCTCTGCAATGGCTTACGGTCACACTACCCTGAGAACGCCCGATCTCGTCTGATCTCGGAAGCTAAGCAGGGTTTGGCCTGGTAAGTACTTTGATGGGAGACCACCTGGGAATACCAGGTGCTGTAAGCTTTTCCCCTCTTGCTTCCATTACCATGGTCTTGTTATACATTACTAGTTTGTTATCTGAAACCCAACATAGATGAAGTTGCATAAGTAGTCTTGATGAGAGCTCTGCAATGGCTTACGGTCACACTACCCTGAGAACGCCCGATCTCGTCTGATCTCGGAAGCTAAGCAGGGTTTGGCCTGGTTAGTACTTGGATGGGAGACCTCCTGGGAATACCAGGTGCTGTAAGCTTTTCCCCTCTTGCTTCCATTACCATGGTCTTGTTATACATTACTAGTTTGTTATCTGAAACCCAACATAGATGAAGTTGCATAAGTAGTCTTGATGAGAGCTCTGCAATGGCTTACGGTCACACTACCCTGAGAACGCCCGATCTCGTCTGATCTCGGAAGCTAAGCAGGGTTTGGCCTGGTTAGTACTTGGATGGGAGACCACCTGGGAATACCATGTGCTGTAAGCTTTTCCCCTCTTGCTTCCATTACCATGGTCTTGTTATACATTACTAGTTTGTTATCTGAAACCCAACATAGATGAAGTTGCATAAGTAGTCTTGATGAGAGCTCTGCAATGGCTTACGGTCACACTACCCTGAGAACGCCCGATCTCGTCTGATCTCGGAAGCTAAGCAGGGTTTGGCCTGGTTAGTACTTGGATGGGAGACCACCTGGGAATACCAGGTGCTGTAAGCTTTTCCCCTCTTGCTTCCATTACCATGGTCTTGTTATACATTACTAGTTTGTTATCTGAAACCCAACATAGATGAAGTTGCATAAGTAGTCTTGATGAGAGCTCTGCAATGGCTCACGGTCACACTACCCTGAGAACGCCCGATCTCGTCTGATCTCGGAAGCTAAGCAGGGTTTGGCCTGGTTAGTACTTGGATGAGAGACCACCTGGGAATACCAGGTGCTGTAAGCTTTTCCCCTCTTGCTTCCATTACCATGGTCTTGTTATACATTACTAGTTTGTTATCTGAAACCCAACATAGATGAAGTTGCATAAGTAGTCTTGATGAGAGCTCTGCAATGGCTTACGGTCACACTACCCTGAGAACGCCCGATCTCGTCTGATCTCGGAAGCTAAGCAGGGTTTGGCCTGGTTAGTACTTGGATGGGAGACCACCTGGGAATACCAGGTGCTGTAAGCTTTTCCCCTCTTGCTTCCATTACCATGGTCTTGTTATACATTACTAGTTTGTTATCTGAAACCCAACATAGATGAAGTTGCATAAGTAGTCTTGATGAGAGCTCTGCAATGGCTTACGGTCACACTACCCTGAGAACGCCCGATCTCGTCTGATCTCGGAAGCTAAGCAGGGTTTGGCCTGGTTAGTACTTGGATGGGAGACCACCTGGGAATACCAGGTGCTGTAAGCTTTTCCCCTCTTGCTTCCATTACCATGGTCTTGTTATACATTACTAGTTTGTTATCTGAAACCCAACATAGATTAAGTTGCATAAGTAGTCTTGATGAGAGCGCTGGAATGGCTTACGGTCACACTACCCTGAGAACGCCCGATCTCGTCTGATCTCGGAAGCTAAGCAGGGTTTGGCCTGGTTAGTACTTGGATGGGAGACCACCTGGGAATACCAGGTGCTGTAAGCTTTTCCCCTCTTGCTTCCATTACCATGGTCTTGTTATACATTACTAGTTTGTTATCTGAAACCCAACATAGATGAAGTTGCATAAGTAGTCTTGATGAGAGCTCTGCAATGGCTTACGGTCACACTACCCTGAGAACGCCCGATCTCATCTGATCTCAGAAGCTAAACAGGGTTTGGCCTGGTTAGTACTTGGATGGGAGACCACCTGGGAATACCAGGTGCTGTAAGCTTTTCCCCTCTTGCTTCCATTACCATGGTCTTGTTATACATTACTAGTTTGTTATCTGAAACCCAACATAGATGAAGTTGCATAAGTAGTCTTGATGAGAGCTCTGCAATGGCTTACGGTCACACTACCCTGAGAACGCCCGATTTCGTCTGATCTCGGAAGCTAAGCAGGGTTTGGCCTGGTTAGTACTTGGATGGGAGACCACCTGGGAATACCAGGTGCTGTAAGCTTTTCCCCTCTTGCTTCCATTACCATGGTCTTGTTATACATTACTAGTTTGTTATCTGAAACCCAACATAGATGAAGTTGCATAAGTAGTCTTGATGAGAGCAATGCAATGGCTTACGGTCACACTACCCTGAGAACGCCCGATCTCGTCTGATCTCGGAAGCTAAGCAGGGTTTGGCCTGGTTAGTACTTGGATGGGAGACCACCTGGGAATACCATGTGCTGTAAGCTTTTCCCCTCTTGCTTCCATTACCATGGTCTTGTTATACATTACTAGTTTGTTATCTGAAACCCAACATAGATGAAGTTGCATAAGTAGTCTTGATGAGAGCTCTGCAATGGCTTACGGTCACACTACCCTGAGAACGCCCGATCTCGTCTGATCTCGGAAGCTAAGCAGGGTTTGGCCTGGTTAGTACTTGGATGGGAGACCACCTGGGAATACCAGGTGCTGTAAGCTTTTCCCCTCTTGCTTCCATTACCATGGTCTTGTTATACATTACTAGTTTGTTATCTGAAACCCAACATAGATTAAGTTGCATAAGTAGTCTTGATGAGAGCTCTGCAATGGCTTACGGTCACACTACCCTGAGAACGCCCGATCTCGTCTGATCTCGGAAGCTAAGCAGGGTTTGGCCTGGTTAGTACTTGGATGGGAGACCACCTGGGAATACCAGGTGCTGTAAGCTTTTCCCCTCTTGCTTCCATTACCATGGTCTTGTTATACATTACTAGTTTGTTATCTGAAACCCAACATAGATGAAGTTGCATAAGTAGTCTTGATGAGAGCTCTGCAATGGCTTACGGTCACACTACCCTGAGAACGCCCGATCTCGTCTGATCTCGGAAGCTAAGCAGGGTTTGGCCTGGTTAGTACTTGGATGGGAGACCACCTGGGAATACCAGGTGCTGTAAGCTTTTCCCCTCTTGCTTCCATTACCATGGTCTTGTTATACATTACTAGTTTGTTATCTGAAACCCAACATAGATGAAGTTGCATAAGTAGTCTTGATGAGAGCTCTGCAATGGCTTATGGTCACACTACCCTGAGAACGCCCGATCTCGTCTGATCTCAGAAGCTAAGCAGGGTTTGGCCTGGTTAGTACTTGGATGGGAGACCACCTGGGAATACCAGGTGCTGTAAGCTTTTCCCCTCTTGCTTCCATTACCATGGTCTTGTTATACATTACTAGTTTGTTATCTGAAACCCAACATAGATGAAGTTGCATAAGTAGTCTTGATGAGAGCTCTGCAATGGCTTACGGTCACACTACCCTGAGAACGCCCGATCTCGTCTGATCTCGGAAGCTAAGCAGGGTTTGGCCTGGTTAGTACTTGGATGGGAGACCACCTGGGAATACCAGGTGCTGTAAGCTTTTCCCCTCTTGCTTCCATTACCATGGTCTTGTTATACATTACTAGTTTGTTATCTGAAACCCAACATAGATGAAGTTGCATAAGTAGTCTTGATGAGAGCTCTGCAATGGCTTACGGTCACACTACCCTGAGAACGCCCGATCTCGTCTGATCTCGGAAGCTAAGCAGGGTTTGGCCTGGTTAGTACTTGGATGGGAGACCACCTGGGAATACCAGGTGCTGTAAGCTTTTCCCCTCTTGCTTCCATTACCATGGTCTTGTTATACATTACTAGTTTGTTATCTGAAACCCAACATAGATGAAGTTGCATAAGTAGTCTTGATGAGAGCTCTGCAATGGCTTACGGTCACACTACCCTGAGAACGCCCGATCTCGTCTGATCTCGGAAGCTAAGCAGGGTTTGGCCTGGTTAGTACTTGGATGGGAGACCACCTGGGAATACCAGGTGCTGTAAGCTTTTCCCCTCTTGCTTCCATTACCATGGTCTTGTTATACATTACTAGTTTGTTATCTGAAACCCAACATAGATGAAGTTGCATAAGTAGTCTTGATGAGAGCTCTGCAATGGCTTACGGTCACACTACCCTGAGAACGCCCGATCTCGTCTGATCTCGGAAGCTAAGCAGGGTTTGGCCTGGTTAGTAATTGGATGGGAGACCACCTGGGAATACCAGGTGCTGTAAGCTTTTCCCCTCTTGCTTCCATTACCATGGTCTTGTTATACATTACTAGTTTGTTATCTGAAACCCAACATAGATGAAGTCGCATAAGTAGTCTTGATGAGAGCTCTGCAATGGCTTACGGTCACACTACCCTGAGAACGCCCGATCTCGTCTGATCTCGGAAGCTAAGCAGGGTTTGGCCTGGTTAGTACTTGGATGGGAGACCACCTGGGAATACCAGGTGCTGTAAGCTTTTCCCTTCTTGCTTCCATTACCATGGTCTTGTTATACATTACTAGTTTGTTATCTGAAACCCAACATAGATGAAGTTGCATAAGTAGTCTTGATGAGAGCTCTGCAATGGCTTACGGTCACACTACCCTGAGAACGCCCGATCTCGTCTGATCTCGGAAGCTAAGCAGGGTTTGGCCTGGTTAGTACTTGGATGGGAGACCACCTGGGAATACCAGGTGCTGTAAGCTTTTCCCCTCTTGCTTCCATTACCATGGTCTTGTTATACATTACTAGTTTGTTATCTGAAACCCAACATAGATGAAGTTGCATAAGTAGTCTTGATGAGAGCTCTGCAATGGCTTACGGTCACACTACCCTGAGAACGCCCGATCTCGTCTGATCTCGGAAGCTAAGCAGGGTTTGGCCTGGTTAGTACTTGGATGGGAGACCACCTGGGAATACCAGGTGCTGTAAGCTTTTCCCCTCTTGCTTCCATTACCATGGTCTTGTTATACATTACTAGTTTGTTATCTGAAACCCAACATAGATGAAGTTGCATAAGTAGTCTTGATGAGAGCTCTGCAATGGCTTATGGTCACACTACCCTGAGAACGCCCGATCTCGTCTGATCTCGGAAGCTAAGCAGGGTTTGGCCTGGTTAGTACTTGGATGGGAGACCACCTGGGAATACCAGGTGCTGTAAGCTTTTCCCCTCTTGCTTCCATTACCATGGTCTTGTTATACATTACTAGTTTGTTATCTGAAACCCAACATAGATGAAGTTGCATAAGTAGTCTTGATGAGAGCTCTGCAATGGCTTACGGTCACACTACCCTGAGAACGCCCGATCTCGTCTGATCTCGGAAGCTAAGCAGGGTTTGGCCTGGTTAGTACTTGGATGGGAGACCACCTGGGAATACCAGGTGCTGTAAGCTTTTCCCCTCTTGCTTCCATTACCATGGTCTTGTTATACATTACTAGTTTGTTATCTGAAACCCAACATAGATGAAGTTGCATAAGTAGTCTTGATGAGAGCTCTGCAATGGCTTACGGTCACACTACCCTGAGAACGCCCGATCTCGTCTGATCTCGGAAGCTAAGCAGGGTTTGGCCTGGTTAGTACTTGGATGGGAGACCACCTGGGAATACCAGGTGCTGTAAGCTTTTCCCCTCTTGCTTCCATTACCATGGTCTTGTTATACATTACTAGTTTGTTATCTGAAACCCAACATAGATGAAGTTGCATAAGTAGTCTTGATGAGAGCTCTGCAATGGCTTACGGTCACACTACCCTGAGAACGCCCGATCTCGTCTGATCTCGGAAGCTAAGCAGGGTTTGGCCTGGTTAGTACTTGGATGGGAGACCACCTGGGAATACCAGGTGCTGTAAGCTTTTCCCCTCTTGCTTCCATTACCATGGTCTTGTTATACATTACTAGTTTGTTATCTGAAACCCAACATAGATGAAGTTGCATAAGTAGTCTTGATGAGAGCTCTGCAATGGCTTACGGTCACACTACCCTGAGAACGCCCGATCTCGTCTGATCTCGGAAGCTAAGCAGGGTTTGGCCTGGTTAGTACTTGGATGGGAGACCACCTGGGAATACCAGGTGCTGTAAGCTTTTCCCCTCTTGCTTCCATTACCATGGTCTTGTTATACATTACTAGTTTGTTATCTGAAACCCAACATAGATGAAGTTGCATAAGTAGTCTTGATGAGAGCTCTGCAATGGCTTACGGTCACACTACCCTGAGAACGCCCGATCTCGTCTGATCTCGGAAGCTAAGCAGGGTTTGGCCTGGTTAGTACTTGGATGGGAGACCACCTGGGAATACCAGGTGCTGTAAGCTTTTCCCCTCTTGCTTCCATTACCATGGTCTTGTTATACATTACTAGTTTGTTATCTGAAACCCAACATAGATGAAGTTGCATAAGTAGTCTTGATGAGAGCTCTGCAATGGCTTACGGTCACACTACCCTGAGAACGCCCGATCTCGTCTGATCTCGGAAGCTAAGCAGGGTTTGGCCTGGTTAGTACTTGGATGGGAGACCACCTGGGAATACCAGGTGCTGTAAGCTTTTCCCCTCTTGCTTCCATTACCATGGTCTTGTTATACATTACTAGTTTGTTATCTGAAACCCAACATAGATGAAGTTGCATAAGTAGTCTTGATGAGAGCTCTGCAATGGCTTACGGTCACACTACCCTGAGAACGCCCGATCTCGTCTGATCTCGGAAGCTAAGCAGGGTTTGGCCTGGTTAGTACTTGCATGGGAGACCACCTGGGAATACCAGGTGCTGTAAGCTTTTCCCCTCTTGCTTCCATTACCATGGTCTTGTTATCCATTACTAGTTTGTTATCTGAAACCCCACATAGATGAAGTTGCATAAGTAGTCTTGATGAGAGCTCTGCAATGGCTTACGGTCACACTACCCTGAGAACGCCCGATCTCGTCTGATCTCGGAAGCTAAGCAGGGTTTGGCCTGGTTAGTACTTGGATGGGAGACCACCTGGGAATACCAGGTGCTGTAAGCTTTTCCCCTCTTGCTTCCATTACCATGGTCTTGTTATACATTACTAGTTTGTTATCTGAAACCCAACATAGATGAAGTTGCATAAGTAGTCTTGATGAGAGCTCTGCAATGGCTTACGGTCACACTACCCTGAGAACGCCCGATCTCGTCTGATCTCGGAAGCTAAGCAGGGTTTGGCCTGGTTAGTACTTGGATGGGAGACCACCTGGGAATTCCAGGTGCTGTAAGCTTTTCCCCTCTTGCTTCCATTACCATGGTCTTGTTATACATTACTAGTTTGTTATCTGAAACCCAACATAGATGAAGTTGCATAAGTAGTCTTGATGAGAGCTCTGCAATGGCTTACGGTCATACTACCCTGAGAACGCCCGATCTCGTCTGATCTCGGAAGCTAAGCAGGGTTTGGCCTGGTTAGTACTTGGATGGGAGACCACCTGGGAATACCAGGTGCTGTAAGCTTTTCCCCTCTTGCTTCCATTACCATGGTCTTGTTATACATTACTAGTTTGTTATCTGAAACCCAACATAGATGAAGTTGCATAAGTAGTCTTGATGAGAGCTCTGCAATGGCTTACGGTCACACTACCCTGAGAACGCCCGATCTCGTCTGATCTCGGAAGCTAAGCAGGGTTTGGCCTGGTTAGTACTTGGATGGGAGACCACCTGGGAATACCAGGTGCTGTAAGCTTTTCCCCTCTTGCTTCCATTACCATGGTCTTGTTATACATTACTAGTTTGTTATCTGAAACCCAACATAGATGAAGTTGCATAAGTAGTCTTGATGAGAGCTCTGCAATGGCTTACGGTCACACTACCCTGAGAAAGCCCGATCTCGTCTGATCTCGGAAGCTAAGCAGGGTTTGGCCTGGTTAGTACTTGGATGGGAGACCACCTGGGAAT
>NW_026040046.1:147500-150000 GCF_023375975.1 Astyanax mexicanus
AGGGTTTGGCCTGGTTAGTACTTGGATGGGAGACCACCTGGGAATACCAGGTGCTGTAAGCTTTTCCCCTCTTGCTTCCATTACCATGGTCTTGTTATACATTACTAGTTTGTTATCTGAAACCCAACATAGATGAAGTTGCATAAGTAGTCTTGATGAGAGCTCTGCAATGGCTTACGGTCACACTACCCTGAGAACGCCCGATCTCGTCTGATCTCGGAAGCTAAGCAGGGTTTGGCCTGGTTAGTACTTGGATGGGAGACCACCTGGGAATACCAGGTGCTGTAAGCTTTTCCCCTCTTGCTTCCATTACCATGGTCTTGTTATACATTACTAGTTTGTTATCTGAAACCCAACATAGATGAAGTTGCATAAGTAGTCTTGATGAGAGCTCTGCAATGGCTTACGGTCACACTACCCTGAGAACGCCCGATCTCGTCTGATCTCGGAAGCTAAGCAGGGTTTGGCCTGGTTAGTACTTGGATGGGAGACCACCTGGGAATACCAGGTGCTGTAAGCTTTTCCCCTCTTGCTTCCATTACCATGGTCTTGTTATACATTACTAGTTTGTTATCTGAAACCCAACATAGATGAAGTTGCATAAGTAGTCTTGATGAGAGCTCTGCAATGGCTTACGGTCACACTACCCTGAGAACGCCCGATCTCGTCTGATCTCGGAAGCTAAGCAGGGTTTGGCCTGGTTAGTACTTGGATGGGAGACCACCTGGGAATACCAGGTGCTGTAAGCTTTTCCCCTCTTGCTTCCATTACCATGGTCTTGTTATACATTACTAGTTTGTTATCTGAAACCCAACATAGATGAAGTTGCATAAGTAGTCTTGATGAGAGCTCTGCAATGGCTTACGGTCACACTACCCTGAGAACGCCCGATCTCGTCTGATCTCGGAAGCTAAGCAGGGTTTGGCCTGGTTAGTACTTGGATGGGAGACCACCTGGGAATACCAGGTGCTGTAAGCTTTTCCCCTCTTGCTTCCATTACCATGGTCTTGTTATACATTACTAGTTTGTTATCTGAAACCCAACATAGATGAAGTTGCATAAGTAGTCTTGATGAGAGCTCTGCAATGGCTTACGGTCACACTACCGTGAGATCGCCCGATCTCGTCTGATCTCGGAAGCTAAGCAGGGTTTGGCCTGGTTAGTACTTGGATGGGAGACCACCTGGGAATACCAGGTGCTGTAAGCTTTTCCCCTCTTGCTTCCATTACCATGGTCTTGTTATACATTACTAGTTTGTTATCTGAAACCCAACATAGATGAAGTTGCATAAGTAGTCTTGATGAGAGTTCTGCAATGGCTTACGGTCACACTACCCTGAGAACGCTCGATCTCGTCTGATCTCGGAAGCTAAGCAGGGTTTGGCCTGGTTAGTACTTGGATGGGAGACCACCTGGGAATACCAGGTGCTGTAAGCTTTTCCCCTCTTGCTTCCATTACCATGGTCTTGTTATACATTACTAGTTTGTTATCTGAAACCCAAAATAGATGAAGTTGCATAAGTAGTCTTGATGAGAGCTCTGCAATGGCTTACGGTCACACTACCCTGAGAACGCCCGATCTCGTCTGATCTCGGAAGCTAAGCAGGGTTTGGCCTGGTTAGTACTTGGATGGGAGACCACCTGGGAATACCAGGTGCTGTAAGCTTTTCCCCTCTTGCTTCCATTACCATGGTCTTGTTATACATTACTAGTTTGTTATCTGAAACCCAACATAGATGAAGTTGCATAAGTAGTCTTGATGAGAGCTCTGCAATGGCTTACGGTCATACTACCCTGAGCACGCCCGATCTCGTCTGATCTCGGAAGCTAAGCAGGGTTTGGCCTGGTTAGTACTTGGATGGGAGACCACCTGGGAATACCAGGTGCTGTAAGCTTTTCCCCTCTTGCTTCCATTACCATGGTCTTGTTATACATTACTAGTTTGTTATCTGAAACCCAACATAGATGAAGTTGCATAAGTAGTCTTGATGAGAGCTCTGCAATGGCTTACGGTCACACTACCCTGAGAACGCCCGATCTCGTCTGATCTCGGAAGCTAAGCAGGGTTTGGCCTGGTTAGTACTTGGATGGGAGACCACCTGGGAATACCAGGTGCTGTAAGCTTTTCCCCTCTTGCTTCCATTACCATGGTCTTGTTATACATTACTAGTTTGTTATCTGAAACCCAACATAGATGAAGTTGCATAAGTAGTCTTGATGAGAGTTCTGCAATGGCTTACGGTCACACTACCCTGAGAACGCTCGATCTCGTCTGATCTCGGAAGCTAAGCAGGGTTTGGCCTGGTTAGTACTTGGATGGGAGACCACCTGGGAATACCAGGTGCTGTAAGCTTTTCCCCTCTTGCTTCCATTACCATGGTCTTGTTATACATTACTAGTTTGTTATCTGAAACCCAAAATAGATGAAGTTGCATAAGTAGTCTTGATGAGAGCTCTGCAATGGCTTACGGTCACACTACCCTGAGAACGCCCGATCTCGT
>NW_026040046.1:155000-157500 GCF_023375975.1 Astyanax mexicanus
GCTTTTGGTCACACTACCCTGAGAACGCCCGATCTCGTCTGATCTCGGAAGCTAAGCAGGGTTTGGCCTGGTAAGTACTTGGATGGGAGACCACCTGGGAATACCAGGTGCTGTAAGCTTTTCCCCTCTTGCTTCCATTACCATGGTCTTGTTATACATTACTAGTTTGTTATCTGAAACCCAACATAGATGAAGTTGCATAAGTAGTCTTGATGAGAGCTCTGCAATGGCTTACGGTCACACTACCCTGAGAACGCCCGATCTCGTCTGATCTCGGAAGCTAAGCAGGGTTTGGCCTGGTTAGTACTTGGATGGGAGACCACCTGGGAATACCAGGTGCTGTAAGCTTTTCCCCTCTTGCTTCCATTACCATGGTCTTGTTATACATTACTAGTTTGTTATCTGAAACCCAACATAGATGAAGTTGCATAAGTAGTCTTGATGAGAGCTCTGCAATGGCTTACGGTCACACTACCCTGAGAACGCCCGATCTCGTCTGATCTCGGAAGCTAAGCAGGGTTTGGCCTGGTTAGTACTTGGATGGGAGACCACCTGGGAATACCAGGTGCTGTAAGCTTTTCCCCTCTTGCTTCCATTACCATGGTCTTGTTATACATTACTAGTTTGTTATTTGAAACCCATTATAGATGAAGTTGCATAAGTAGTCTTGATGAGAGCTCTGCAATGGCTTACGGTCACACTACCCTGAGAACGCCCGATCTCGTCTGATCTCGGAAGCTAAGCAGGGTTTGGCCTGGTTAGTACTTGGATGGGAGACCACCTGGGAATACCAGGTGCTGTAAGCTTTTCCCCTCTTGCTTCCATTACCATGGTCTTGTTATACATTACTAGTTTGTTATCTGAAACCCAACATAGATGAAGTTGCATAAGTAGTCTTGATGAGAGCTCTGCAATGGCTTACGGTCACACTACCCTGAGAACGCCCGATCTCGTCTGATCTCGGAAGCTAAGCAGGGTTTGGCCTGGTTAGTACTTGGATGGGAGACCACCTGGGAATACCAGGTGCTGTAAGCTTTTCCCCTCTTGCTTCCATTACCATAGTCTTGTTATACATTACTAGTTTGTTATCTGAAACCCAACATAGATGAAGTTGCATAAGTAGTCTTGATGAGAGCTCTGCAATGGCTTACGGTCACACTACCCTGAGAACGCCCGAACTCGTCTGATCTCGGAAGCTAAGCAGGGTTTGGCCTGGTTAGTACTTGGATGGGAGACCACCTGGGAATACCAGGTGCTGTAAGCTTTTCCCCTCTTGCTTCCATTACCATGGTCTTGTTATACATTACTAGTTTGTTATCTGAAACCCAACATAGATGAAGTTGCATAAGTAGTCTTGATGAGAGCTCTGCAATGGCTTACGGTCACACTACCCTGAGAACGCCCGATCTCGTCTGGTCTCGGAAGCTAAGCAGGGTTTGCCCTGGTTAGTACTTGGATGGGAGACCACCTGGGAATACCAGGTGCTGTAAGCTTTTCCCCTCTTGCTTCCATTACCATGGTCTTGTTATACATTACTAGTTTGTTATCTGAAACCCAACATAGATGAAGTTGCATAAGTAGTCTTGATGAGAGCTCTGCAATGGCTTACGGTCACACTACCCTGAGAACGCCCGATCTCGTCTGATCTCGGAAGCTAAGCAGGGTTTGGCCTGGTTAGTACTTGGATGGGAGACCACCTGGGAATACCAGGTGCTGTAAGCTTTTCCCCTCTTGCTTCCATTACCATGGTCTTGTTATACATTACTAGTTTGTTATCTGAAACCCAACATAGATGAAGTTGCATAAGTAGTCTTGATGAGAGCTCTGCAATGGCTTACGGTCACACTACCCTGAGAACGCCCGATCTCGTCTGATCTCGGAAGCTAAGCAGGGTTTGGCCTGGTTAGTACTTGGATGGGAGACCACCTGGGAATACCAGGTGCTGTAAGCTTTTCCCCTCTTGCTTCCATTACCATGGTCTTGTTATACATTACTAGTTTGTTATCTGAAACCCAACATAGATGAAATTGCATAAGTAGTCTTGATGAGAGCTCTGCAATGGCTTTCGGTCACACTACCCTGAGAACGCCCGATCTCGTCTGATCTCGGAAGCTAAGCAGGGTTTGGCCTGGTAAGTACTTTGATGGGAGACCACCTGGGAATACCAGGTGCTGTAAGCTTTTCCCCTCTTGCTTCCATTACCATGGTCTTGTTATACATTACTAGTTTGTTATCTGAAACCCAACATAGATGAAGTTGCATAAGTAGTCTTGATGAGAGCTCTGCAATGGCTTACGGTCACACTACCCTGAGAACGCCCGATCTCGTCTGATCTCGGAAGCTAAGCAGGGTTTGGCCTGGTTAGTACTTGGATGGGAGACCACCTGGGAATACCAGGTGCTGTAAGCTTTTCCCCTCTTGCTTCCATTACCATGGTCTTGTTATACATTACTAGTTTGTTATCTGAAACCCAACATAGATGAAGTTGCATAAGTAGTCT
>NW_026040046.1:170000-172500 GCF_023375975.1 Astyanax mexicanus
TTGGATGGGAGACCACCTGGGAATACCAGGTGCTGTAAGCTTTTCCCCTCTTGCTTCCATTACCATGGTCTTGTTATACATTACTAGTTTGTTATCTGAAACCCAACATAGATGAAGTTGCATGCGTAGTCTTGATGAGAGCTCTGCAATGGCTTACGTTCACACTACCCTGAGAACGCCCGATCTCGTCTGATCTCCGAAGCTAAGCAGGGTTTGGCCTGGTTAGTACTTGGATGGGAGACCACCTGGGAATACCAGGTGCTGTAAGCTTTTCCCCTCTTGCTTCCATTACCATGGTCTTGTTATACATTACTAGTTTGTTATCTGAAACCCAACATAGATGAAGTTGCATAAGTAGTCTTGATGAGAGCTCTGCAATGGCTTACGGTCACACTACCCTGAGAACGCCCGATCTCGTCTGATCTCGGAAGCTAAGCAGGGTTTGGCCTGGTTAGTACTTGGATGGGAGACCACCTGGGAATACCAGGTGCTGTAAGCTTTTCCCCTCTTGCTTCCATTACCATGGTCTTGTTATACATTACTAGTTTGTTATTTGAAACCCATTATAGATGAAGTTGCATAAGTAGTCTTGATGAGAGCTCTGCAATGGCTTACGGTCACACTACCCTGAGAACGCCCGATCTCGTCTGATCTCGGAAGCTAAGCAGGGTTTGGCCTGGTTAGTACTTGGATGGGAGACCACCTGGGAATACCAGGTGCTGTAAGCTTTTCCCCTCTTGCTTCCATTACCATGGTCTTGTTATACATTACTAGTTTGTTATCTGAAACCCAACATAGATGAAGTTGCATAAGTAGTCTTGATGAGAGCTCTGCAATGGCTTACGGTCACACTACCCTGAGAACGCCCGATCTCGTCTGATCTCGGAAGCTAAGCAGGGTTTGGCCTGGTTAGTACGTGGATGGGAGACCACCTGGGAATACCAGGTGCTGTAAGCTTTTCCCCTCTTGCTTCCATTACCATAGTCTTGTTATACATTACTAGTTTGTTATCTGAAACCCAACATAGATGAAGTTGCATAAGTAGTCTTGATGAGAGCTCTGCAATGGCTTACGGTCACACTACCCTGAGAACGCCCGAACTCGTCTGATCTCGGAAGCTAAGCAGGGTTTGGCCTGGTTAGTACTTGGATGGGAGACCACCTGGGAATACCAGGTGCTGTAAGCTTTTCCCCTCTTGCTTCCATTACCATGGTCTTGTTATACATTACTAGTTTGTTATCTGAAACCCAACATAGATGAAGTTGCATAAGTAGTCTTGATGAGAGCTCTGCAATGGCTTACGGTCACACTACCCTGAGAACGCCCGATCTCGTCTGGTCTCGGAAGCTAAGCAGGGTTTGCCCTGGTTAGTACTTGGATGGGAGACCACCTGGGAATACCAGGTGCTGTAAGCTTTTCCCCTCTTGCTTCCATTACCATGGTCTTGTTATACATTACTAGTTTGTTATCTGAAACCCAACATAGATGAAGTTGCATAAGTAGTCTTGATGAGAGCTCTGCAATGGCTTACGGTCACACTACCCTGAGAACGCCCGATCTCGTCTGATCTCGGAAGCTAAGCAGGGTTTGGCCTGGTTAGTACTTGGATGGGAGACCACCTGGGAATACCAGGTGCTGTAAGCTTTTCCCCTCTTGCTTCCATTACCATGGTCTTGTTATACATTACTAGTTTGTTATCTGAAACCCAACATAGATGAAGTTGCATAAGTAGTCTTGATGAGAGCTCTGCAATGGCTTACGGTCACACTACCCTGAGAACGCCCGATCTCGTCTGATCTCGGAAGCTAAGCAGGGTTTGGCCTGGTTAGTACTTGGATGGGAGACCACCTGGGAATACCAGGTGCTGTAAGCTTTTCCCCTCTTGCTTCCATTACCATGGTCTTGTTATACATTACTAGTTTGTTATCTGAAACCCAACATAGATGAAATTGCATAAGTAGTCTTGATGAGAGCTCTGCAATGGCTTTCGGTCACACTACCCTGAGAACGCCCGATCTCGTCTGATCTCGGAAGCTAAGCAGGGTTTGGCCTGGTAAGTACTTTGATGGGAGACCACCTGGGAATACCAGGTGCTGTAAGCTTTTCCCCTCTTGCTTCCATTACCATGGTCTTGTTATACATTACTAGTTTGTTATCTGAAACCCAACATAGATGAAGTTGCATAAGTAGTCTTGATGAGAGCTCTGCAATGGCTTACGGTCACACTACCCTGAGAACGCCCGATCTCGTCTGATCTCGGAAGCTAAGCAGGGTTTGGCCTGGTTAGTACTTGGATGGGAGACCACCTGGGAATACCAGGTGCTGTAAGCTTTTCCCCTCTTGCTTCCATTACCATGGTCTTGTTATACATTACTAGTTTGTTATCTGAAACCCAACATAGATGAAGTTGCATAAGTAGTCTTGATGAGAGCTCTGCAATGGCTTACGGTCACACTACCCTGAGAACGCCCGATCTCGTCTGATCTCGGAAGCTAAGCAG
>NW_026040046.1:190000-200000 GCF_023375975.1 Astyanax mexicanus
TTGCTTCCATTACCATGGTCTTGTTATACATTACTAGTTTGTTATCTGAAACCCAACATAGATGAAGTTGCATAAGTAGTCTTGATGAGAGCTCTGCAATGGCTTACGGTCACACTACCCTGAGAACGCCCGATCTCGTCTGATCGCGGAAGCTAAGCAGGGTTTGGCCTGGTTAGTACTTGGATGGGAGACCACCTGGGAATACCAGGTGCTGTAAGCTTTTCCCCTCTTGCCTCCATTACAATGGTCTTGTTATACATTACTAGTTTGTTATCTGAAACCCAACATAGATGAAGTTGCATAAGTAGTCTTGATGAGAGCTCTGCAATGGCTTACGGTCACACTACCCTGAGAACGCTCGATCTCGTCTGATCTCGGAAGCTAAGCAGGGTTTGGCCTGGTTAGTACTTGGATGGGAGACCACCTGGGAATACCAGGTGCTGTAAGCTTTTCCCCTCTTGCTTCCATTACCATGGTCTTGTTATACATTACTAGTTTGTTATCTGAAACCCAACATAGATGAAGTTGCATAAGTAGTCTTGATGAGAGCTCTGCAATGGCTTACGGTCACACTACCCTGAGAACGCCCGATCTCGTCTGATCTCGGAAGCTAAGCAGGGTTTGGCCTGGTTAGTACTTGGATGGGAGACCACCTGGGAATACCAGGTGCTGTAAGCTTTTCCCCTCTTGCTTCCATTACCATGGTCTTGTTATACATTACTAGTTTGTTATCTGAAACCCAACATAGATGAAGTTGCATAAGTAGTCTTGATGAGAGCTCTGCAATGGCTTACGGTCACACTACCCTGAGAACGCCCGATCTCGTCTGATCTCGGAAGCTAAGCAGGGTTTGGCCTGGTTAGTACTTGGATGGGAGACCACCTGGGAATACCAGGTGCTGTAAGCTTTTCCCCTCTTGCTTCCATTACCATGGTCTTGTTATACATTACTAGTTTGTTATCTGAAACCCAACATAGATGAAGTTGCATAAGTAGTCTTGATGAGAGCTCTGCAATGGCTTACGGTCACACTACCCTGAGAACGCCCGATCTCGTCTGATCTCGGAAGCTAAGCAGGGTTTGGCCTGGTTAGTACTTGGATGGGAGGCCACCTGGGAATACCAGGTGCTGTAAGCTTTTCCCCTCTTGCTTCCATTACCATGGTCTTGTTATACATTACTAGTTTGTTATCTGAAACCCAACATAGATGAAGTTGCATAAGTAGTCTTGATGAGAGCTCTGCAATGGCTTACGGTCACACTACCCTGAGAACGCCCGATCTCGTCTGATCTCGGAAGCTAAGCAGGGTTTGGCCTGGTTAGTACTTGGATGGGAGACCACCTGGGAATACCAGGTGCTGTAAGCTTTTCCCCTCTTGCTTCCATTACCATGGTCTTGTTATACATTACTAGTTTGTTATCTGAAACCCAACATAGATGAAGTTGCATAAGTAGTCTTGATGAGAGCTCTGCAATGGCTTACGGTCACACTACCCTGAGAACGCCCGATCTCGTCTGATCTCGGAAGCTAAGCACGGTTTGGCCTGGTTAGTACTTGGATGGGAGACCACCTGGGAATACCAGGTGCTGTAAGCTTTTTCCCTCTCGCTTCCATCACAATGGTCTTGTTATACATTACTAGTTTGTTATCTGAGACCCAACATAGATGAAGTTGCATAAGTAGTCTTGATGAGAGTTCTGCAATGGCTTACGGTTACACTACCCTGAGAACGCCCGATCTCGTCTGATCTCGGAAGCTAAGCAGGGTTTGGCCTGGTTAGTACTTGGATGGGAGACCACCTGGGAATACCAGGTGCTGTAAGCTTTTCCCCTCTTGCTTCCATTACCATGGTCTTGTTATACATTACTAGTTTGTTATCTGAAACCCAACATAGTTGAAGTTGCATAAGTAGTCTTGATGAGAGCTCTGCAATGGCTTGTGGTCACACTACCCTGAGAACGCCCGATCTCGTCTGATCTCGGAAGCTAAGCAGGGTTTGGCCTGGTTAGTACTTGGATGGGAGACCACCTGGGAATACCAGGTGCTGTAAGCTTTTCCCCTCTTGCTTCCATTACCATGGTCTTGTTATACATTACTAGTTTGTTATCTGAAACCCAACATAGATGAAGTTGCATAAGTAGTCTTGATGAGAGCTCTGCAATGGCTTACGGTCACACTACCCTGAGAACGCCCGATCTCGTCTGATCTCGGAAGCTAAGCAGGGTTTGGCCTGGTTAGTACTTGGATGGGAGACCACCTGGGAATACCAGGTGCTGTAAGCTTTTCCCCTCTTGCTTCCATTACCATGGTCTTGTTATACATTACTAGTTTGTTATCTGAAACCCAACATAGATGAAGTTGCATAAGTAGTCTTGATGAGAGCTCTGTATTGGCTTACGGTCACACTACCCTGAGAACGCCCGATCTCGTCTGATCTCGGAAGCTAAGCAGGGTTTGGCCTGGTTAGTACTTGGATGGGAGACCACCTGGAAATACCAGGTGCTGTAAGCTTTTCCCCTCTTGCTTCCATTACCATGGTCTTGTTATACATTACTAGTTTGTTATCTGAAACCCAACATAGATGAAGTTGCATAAGTAGTCTTGATGAGAGCTCTGCAATGGCTTACGGTCACACTACCCTGAGAACGCCCGATCTCGTCTGATCTCGGAAGCTAAGCAGGGTTTGGCCTGGTTAGTACTTGGATGGGAGACCACCTGGGAATACCAGGTGCTGTAAGCTTTTCCCCTCTTGCTTCCATTACCATGGTCTTGTTATACATTACTAGTTTGTTATCTGAAACCCAACATAGATGAAGTTGCATAAGTAGTCTTGATGAGAGCTCTGCAATGGCTTACGGTCACACTACCCTGAGAACGCCCGATCTCGTCTGATCTCGGAAGCTAAGCAGGGTTTGGCCTGGTTAGTACTTGGATGGGAGACCACCTGGGAATACCAGGTGCTGTAAGCTTTTCCCCTCTTGCTTCCATTACCATGGTCTTGTTATACATTACTAGTTTGTTATCTGAAACCCAACATAGATGAAGTTGCATAAGTAGTCTTGATGAGAGCTCTGCAATGGCTTACGGTCACACTACCCTGAGAACGCCCGATCTCGTCTGATCTCGGAAGCTAAGCAGGGTTTGGCCTGGTTAGTACTTGGATGGGAGACCACCTGGGAATACCAGGTGCTGTAAGCTTTTCCCCTCTTGCTTCCATTACCATGGTCTTGTTATACATTACTAGTTTGTTATCTGAAACCCAACATAGATGAAGTTGCATAAGTAGTCTTGATGAGAGCTCTGCAATGGCTTACGGTCACACTACCCTGAGAACGCCCGATCTCGTCTGATCTCGGAAGCTAAGCAGGGTTTGGCCTGGTTAGTACTTGGATGGGAGACCACCTGGGAATACCAGGTGCTGTAAGCTTTTCCCCTCTTGCTTCCATTACCATGGTCTTGTTATACATTACTAGTTTGTTATCTGAAACCCAACATAGATGAAGTTGCATAAGTAGTCTTGATGAGAGCTCTGCAATGGCTTACGGTCACACTACCCTGAGAACGCCCGATCTCGTCTGATCTCGGAAGCTGAGCAGGGTTTGGCCTGGTTAGTACTTGGATGGGAGACCACCTGGGAATACCAGGTGCTGTAAGCTTTTCCCCTCTTGCTTCCATTACCATGGTCTTGTTATACATTACTAGTTTGTTATCTGAAACCCAACATAGATGAAGTTGCATAAGTAGTCTTGATGAGAGCTCTGCAATGGCTTACGGTCACACTACCCTGAGAACGCCCGATCTCGTCTGATCTCGGAAGCTATGCAGGGTTTGGCCTGGTTAGTACTTGGATGGGAGACCACCTGGGAATACCAGGTGCTGTAAGCTTTTCCCCTCTTGCTTCCATTACCATGGTCTTGTTATACATTACTAGTTTGTTATCTGAAACCCAACATAGATGAAGTTGCATAAGTAGTCTTGATGAGAGCTCTGCAATGGCTTACAGTCACACTACCCTGAGAACGCCCGATCTCGTCTGATCTCGGAAGCTAAGCAGGGTTTGGCCTGGTTAGTACTTGGATGGGAGACCACCTGGGAATACCAGGTGCTGTAAGCTTTTCCCCTCTTGCTTCCATTACCATGGTCTTGTTATACATTACTAGTTTGTTATCTGAAACCCAACATAGATGAAGTTGCATAAGTAGTCTTGATGAGAGCTCTGCAATGGCTTACGGTCACACTACCCTGAGAACGCCCGATCTCGTCTGATCTCGGAAGCTAAGCAGGGTTTGGCCTGGTTAGTACTTGGATGGGAGACCACCTGGGAATACCAGGTGCTGTAAGCTTTTCCCCTCTTGCTTCCATTACCATGGTCTTGTTATACATTACTAGTTTGTTATCTGAAACCCAACATAGATGAAGTTGCATAAGTAGTCTTGATGAGAGCTCTGCAATGGCTTACGGTCACACTACCCTGAGAACGCCCGATCTCGTCTGATCTCGGAAGCTAAGCAGGGTTTGGCCTGGTTAGTACTTGGATGGGAGACCACCTGGGAATACCAGGTGCTGTACGCTTTTCCCCTCTTGCTTCCATTACCATGGTCTTGTTATACATTACTAGTTTGTTATCTGAAACCCAACATAGATGAAGTTGCATAAGTAGTCTTGATGAGAGCTCTGCAATGGCTTACGGTAACACTACCCTGAGAACGCCCGATCTCGTCTGATCTCGGAAGCTAAGCACGGTTTGGCCTGGTTAGTACTTGGATGGGAGACCACCTGGGAATACCAGGTGCTGTAAGCTTTTTCCCTCTCGCTTCCATCACAATGGTCTTGTTATACATTACTAGTTTGTTATCTGAGACCCAACATAGATGAAGTTGCATAAGTAGTCTTGATGAGAGTTCTGCAATGGCTTACGGTTACACTACCCTGAGAACGCCCGATCTCGTCTGATCTCGGAAGCTAAGCAGGGTTTGGCCTGGTTAGTACTTGGATGGGAGACCACCTGGGAATACCAGGTGCTGTAAGCTTTTCCCCTCTTGCTTCCATTACCATGGTCTTGTTATACATTACTAGTTTGTTATCTGAAACCCAACATAGTTGAAGTTGCATAAGTAGTCTTGATGAGAGCTCTGCAATGGCTTGTGGTCACACTACCCTGAGAACGCCCGATCTCGTCTGATCTCGGAAGCTAAGCAGTATTGGCCTGGTTAGTACTTGGATGGGAGACCACCTGGGAATACCAGGTGCTGTAAGCTTTTCCCCTCTTGCTTCCATTACCATGGTCTTGTTATACATTACTAGTTTGTTATCTGAAACCCAACATAGATGAAGTTGCATAAGTAGTCTTGATGAGAGCTCTGCAATGGCTTACGGTCACACTACCCTGAGAACGCCCGATCTCGTCTGATCTCGGAAGCTAAGCAGGGTTTGGCCTGGTTAGTACTTGGATGGGAGACCACCTGGGAATACCAGGTGCTGTAAGCTTTTCCCCTCTTGCTTCCATTACCATGGTCTTGTTATACATTACTAGTTTGTTATCTGAAACCCAACATAGATGAAGTTGCATAAGTAGTCTTGATGAGAGCTCTGTAATGGCTTACGGTCACACTACCCTGAGAACGCCCGATCTCGTCTGATCTCGGAAGCTAAGCAGGGTTTGGCCTGGTTAGTACTTGGATGGGAGACCACCTGGAAATACCAGGTGCTGTAAGCTTTTCCCCTCTTGCTTCCATTACCATGGTCTTGTTATACATTACTAGTTTGTTATCTGAAACCCAACATAGATGAAGTTGCATAAGTAGTCTTGATGAGAGCTCTGCAATGGCTTACGGTCACACTACCCTGAGAACGCCCGATCTCGTCTGATCTCGGAAGCTAAGCAGGGTTTGGCCTGGTTAGTACTTGGATGGGAGACCACCTGGGAATACCAGGTGCTGTAAGCTTTTCCCCTCTTGCTTCCATTACCATGGTCTTGTTATACATTACTAGTTTGTTATCTGAAACCCAACATAGATGAAGTTGCATAAGTAGTCTTGATGAGAGCTCTGCAATGGCTTACGGTCACACTACCCTGAGAACGCCCGATCTCGTCTGATCTCGGAAGCTAAGCAGGGTTTGGCCTGGTTAGTACTTGGATGGGAGACCACCTGGGAATACCAGGTGCTGTAAGCTTTTCCCCTCTTGCTTCCATTACCATGGTCTTGTTATACATTACTAGTTTGTTATCTGAAACCCAACATAGATGAAGTTGCATAAGTAGTCTTGATGAGAGCTCTGCAATGGCTTACGGTCACACTACCCTGAGAACGCCCGATCTCGTCTGATCTCGGAAGCTAAGCAGGGTTTGGCCTGGTTAGTACTTGGATGGGAGACCACCTGGGAATACCAGGTGCTGTAAGCTTTTCCCCTCTTGCTTCCATTACCATGGTCTTGTTATACATTACTAGTTTGTTATCTGAAACCCAACATAGATGAAGTTGCATAAGTAGTCTTGATGAGAGCTCTGCAATGGCTTACGGTCACACTACCCTGAGAACGCCCGATCTCGTCTGATCTCGGAAGCTAAGCAGGGTTTGGCCTGGTTAGTACTTGGATGGGAGACCACCTGGGAATACCAGGTGCTGTAAGCTTTTCCCCTCTTGCTTCCATTACCATGGTCTTGTTATACATTACTAGTTTGTTATCTGAAACCCAACATAGATGAAGTTGCATAAGTAGTCTTGATGAGAGCTCTGCAATGGCTTACGGTCACACTACCCTGAGAACGCCCGATCTCGTCTGATCTCGGAAGCTGAGCAGGGTTTGGCCTGGTTAGTACTTGGATGGGAGACCACCTGGGAATACCAGGTGCTGTAAGCTTTTCCCCTCTTGCTTCCATTACCATGGTCTTGTTATACATTACTAGTTTGTTATCTGAAACCCAACATAGATGAAGTTGCATAAGTAGTCTTGATGAGAGCTCTGCAATGGCTTACGGTCACACTACCCTGAGAACGCCCGATCTCGTCTGATCTCGGAAGCTATGCAGGGTTTGGCCTGGTTAGTACTTGGATGGGAGACCACCTGGGAATACCAGGTGCTGTAAGCTTTTCCCCTCTTGCTTCCATTACCATGGTCTTGTTATACATTACTAGTTTGTTATCTGAAACCCAACATAGATGAAGTTGCATAAGTAGTCTTGATGAGAGCTCTGCAATGGCTTACAGTCACACTACCCTGAGAACGCCCGATCTCGTCTGATCTCGGAAGCTAAGCAGGGTTTGGCCTGGTTAGTACTTGGATGGGAGACCACCTGGGAATACCAGGTGCTGTAAGCTTTTCCCCTCTTGCTTCCATTACCATGGTCTTGTTATACATTACTAGTTTGTTATCTGAAACCCAACATAGATGAAGTTGCATAAGTAGTCTTGATGAGAGCTCTGCAATGGCTTACGGTCACACTACCCTGAGAACGCCCGATCTCGTCTGATCTCGGAAGCTAAGCAGGATTTGGCCTGGTTAGTACTTGGATGGGAGACCACCTGGGAATACCAGGTGCTGTAAGCTTTTCCCCTCTTGCTTCCATTACCATGGTCTTGTTATACATTACTAGTTTGTTATCTGAAACCCAACATAGATGAAGTTGCATAAGTAGTCTTGATGAGAGCTCTGCAATGGCTTACGGTCACACTACCCTGAGAACGCCCGATATCGTCTGATCTCGGAAGCTAAGCAGGGTTTGGCCTGGTTAGTACTTGGATGGGAGACCACCTGGGAATACCAGGTGCTGTAAGCTTTTCCCCTCTTGCTTCCATTACCATGGTCTTGTTATACATTACTAGTTTGTTATCTGAAACCCAACATAGATGAAGTTGCATAAGTAGTCTTGATGAGAGCTCTGCAATGGCTTACGGTAACACTACCCTGAGAACGCCCGATCTCGTCTGATCTCGGAAGCTAAGCACGGTTTGGCCTGGTTAGTACTTGGATGGGAGACCACCTGGGAATACCAGGTGCTGTAAGCTTTTTCCCTCTCGCTTCCATCACAATGGTCTTGTTATACATTACTAGTTTGTTATCTGAGACCCAACATAGATGAAGTTGCATAAGTAGTCTTGATGAGAGTTCTGCAATGGCTTACGGTTACACTACCCTGAGAACGCCCGATCTCGTCTGATCTCGGAAGCTAAGCAGGGTTTGGCCTGGTTAGTACTTGGATGGGAGACCACCTGGGAATACCAGGTGCTGTAAGCTTTTCCCCTCTTGCTTCCATTACCATGGTCTTGTTATACATTACTAGTTTGTTATCTGAAACCCAACATAGTTGAAGTTGCATAAGTAGTCTTGATGAGAGCTCTGCAATGGCTTGTGGTCACACTACCCTGAGAACGCCCGATCTCGTCTGATCTCGGAAGCTAAGCAGGGTTTGGCCTGGTTAGTACTTGGATGGGAGACCACCTGGGAATACCAGGTGCTGTAAGCTTTTCCCCTCTTGCTTCCATTACCATGGTCTTGTTATACATTACTAGTTTGTTATCTGAAACCCAACATAGATGAAGTTGCATAAGTAGTCTTGATGAGAGCTCTGCAATGGCTTACGGTCACACTACCCTGAGAACGCCCGATCTCGTCTGATCTCGGAAGCTAAGCAGGGTTTGGCCTGGTTAGTACTTGGATGGGAGACCACCTGGGAATACCAGGTGCTGTAAGCTTTTCCCCTCTTGCTTCCATTACCATGGTCTTGTTATACATTACTAGTTTGTTATCTGAAACCCAACATAGATGAAGTTGCATAAGTAGTCTTGATGAGAGCTCTGTAATGGCTTACGGTCACACTACCCTGAGAACGCCCGATCTCGTCTGATCTCGGAAGCTAAGCAGGGTTTGGCCTGGTTAGTACTTGGATGGGAGACCACCTGGAAATACCAGGTGCTGTAAGCTTTTCCCCTCTTGCTTCCATTACCATGGTCTTGTTATACATTACTAGTTTGTTATCTGAAACCCAACATAGATGAAGTTGCATAAGTAGTCTTGATGAGAGCTCTGCAATGGCTTACGGTCACACTACCCTGAGAACGCCCGATCTCGTCTGATCTCGGAAGCTAAGCAGGGTTTGGCCTGGTTAGTACTTGGATGGGAGACCACCTGGGAATACCAGGTGCTGTAAGCTTTTCCCCTCTTGCTTCCATTACCATGGTCTTGTTATACATTACTAGTTTGTTATCTGAAACCCAACATAGATGAAGTTGCATAAGTAGTCTTGATGAGAGCTCTGCAATGGCTTACGGTCACACTACCCTGAGAACGCCCGATCTCGTCTGATCTCGGAAGCTAAGCAGGGTTTGGCCTGGTTAGTACTTGGATGGGAGACCACCTGGGAATACCAGGTGCTGTAAGCTTTTCCCCTCTTGCTTCCATTACCATGGTCTTGTTATACATTACTAGTTTGTTATCTGAAACCCAACATAGTTGAAGTTGCATAAGTAGTCTTGATGAGAGCTCTGCAATGGCTTGTGGTCACACTACCCTGAGAACGCCCGATCTCGTCTGATCTCGGAAGCTAAGCAGGGTTTGGCCTGGTTAGTACTTGGATGGGAGACCACCTGGGAATACCAGGTGCTGTAAGCTTTTCCCCTCTTGCTTCCATTACCATGGTCTTGTTATACATTACTAGTTTGTTATCTGAAACCCAACATAGATGAAGTTGCATAAGTAGTCTTGATGAGAGCTCTGCAATGGCTTACGGTAACACTACCCTGAGAACGCCCGATCTCGTCTGATCTCGGAAGCTAAGCACGGTTTGGCCTGGTTAGTACTTGGATGGGAGACCACCTGGGAATACCAGGTGCTGTAAGCTTTTTCCCTCTCGCTTCCATCACAATGGTCTTGTTATACATTACTAGTTTGTTATCTGAGACCCAACATAGATGAAGTTGCATAAGTAGTCTTGATGAGAGTTCTGCAATGGCTTACGGTTACACTACCCTGAGAACGCCCGATCTCGTCTGATCTCGGAAGCT
>NW_026040046.1:210000-215000 GCF_023375975.1 Astyanax mexicanus
TAGATGAAGTTGCATAAGTAGTCTTGATGAGAGCTCTGCAATGGCTTACGGTCACACTACCCTGAGAACACCCGATCTCGTCTGATCTCGGAAGCTAAGCAGGGTTTGGCCTGGTTAGTACTTGGATGGGAGACCACCTGGGAATACCAGGTGCTGTAAGCTTTTCCCCTCTTGCTTCCATTACCATGGTCTTGTTATACATTACTAGTTTGTTATCTGAAACCCAACATAGATGAAGTTGCATAAGTAGTCTTGATGAGAGCTCTGCAATGGCTTACGGTCACACTACCCTGAGAACGGCAGATCTCGTCTGATCTCGGAAGCTAAGCAGGGTTTGGCCTGGTTAGTACTTGGATGGGAGACCACCTGGGAATACCAGGTGCTGTAAGCTTTTCCCCTCTTGCTTCCATTACCATGGTCTTGTTATACATTACTAGTTTGTTATCTGAAACCCAACATAGATGAAGTTGCATAAGTAGTCTTGATGAGAGCTCTGCAATGGCTTACGGTCACACTACCCTGAGAACGCCCGATCTCGTCTGATCTCGGAAGCTAAGCAGGGTTTGGCCTGGTTAGTACTTGGATGGGAGATCACCTGGGAATACCAGGTGCTGTAAGCTTTTCCCCTCTTGCTTCCATTACCATGGTCTTGTTATACATTACTAGTTTGTTATCTGAAACCCAACATAGATGAAGTTGCATAAGTAGTCTTGATGAGAGCTCTGCAATGGCTTACGGTCACACTACCCTGAGAACGCCCGATCTCGTCTGATCTCGGAAGCTAAGCAGGGTTTGGCCTGGTTAGTACTTGGATGGGAGACCACCTGGGAATACCAGGTGCTGTAAGCTTTTCCCCTCTTGCTTCCATTACCATGGTCTTGTTATACATTACTAGTTTGTTATCTGAAACCCAACATAGATGAAGTTGCATAAGTAGTCTTGATGAGAGCTCTGCAATGGCTTACGGTCACACTACCCTGAGAACGCCCGATCTCGTCTGATCTCGGAAGCTAAGCAGGGTTTGGCCTGGTTAGTACTTGGATGGGAGACCACCTGGGAATACCAGGTGCTGTAAGCTTTTCCCCTCTTGCTTCCATTACCATGGTCTTGTTATACATTACTAGTTTGTTATCTGAAACCCAACATAGATGAAGTTGCATAAGTAGTCTTGATGAGAGCTCTGCAATGGCTTACGGTCACACTACCCTGAGAACGCCCGATCTCGTCTGATCTCGGAAGCTAAGCAGGGTTTGGCCTGGTTAGTACTTGGATGGGAGACCACCTGGGAATACCAGGTGCTGTAAGCTTTTCCCCTCTTGCTTCCATTACCATGGTCTTGTTATACATTACTAGTTTGTTATCTGAAACCCAACATAGATGAAGTTGCATAAGTAGTCTTGATGAGAGCTCTGCAATGGCTTACGGTCACACTACCCTGAGAACGCCCGATCTCGTCTGATCTCGGAAGCTAAGCAGGGTTTGGCCTGGTTAGTACTTGGATGGGAGACCACCTGGGAATACCAGGTGCTGTAAGCTTTTCCCCTCTTGCTTCCATTACCATGGTCTTGTTATACATTACTAGTTTGTTATCTGAAACCCAACATAGATGAAGTTGCATAAGTAGTCTTGATGAGAGCTCTGCAATGGCTTACGGTCACACTACCCTGAGAACGCCCGATCTCGTCTGATCTCGGAAGCTAAGCAGGGTTTGGCCTGGTTAGTACTTGGTTGGGAGACCACCTGGGAATACCAGGTGCTGTAAGCTTTTCCCCTCTTGCTTCCATTACCATGGTCTTGTTATACATTACTAGTTTGTTATCTGAAACCCAACATAGATGAAGTTGCATAAGTAGTCTTGATGAGAGCTCTGCAATGGCTTACGGTCACACTACCCTGAGAACGCCCGATCTCGTCTGATCTCGGAAGCTAAGCAGGGTTTGGCCTGGTTAGTACTTGGATGGGAGACCACCTGGGAATACCAGGTGCTGTAAGCTTTTCCCCTCTTGCTTCCATTACCATGGTCTTGTTATACATTACTAGTTTGTTATCTGAAACCCAACATAGATGAAGTTGCATAAGTAGTCTTGATGAGAGCTCTGCAATGGCTTACGGTCACACTACCCTGAGAACGCCCGATCTCGTCTGATCTCGGAAGCTAAGCAGGGTTTGGCCTGGTTAGTACTTGGATGGGAGACCACCTGGGAATACCAGGTGCTGTAAGCTTTTCCCCTCTTGCTTCCATTACCATGGTCTTGTTATACATTACTAGTTTGTTATCTGAAACCCAACATAGATGAAGTTGCATAAGTAGTCTTGATGAGAGCTCTGCAATGGCTTACGGTCACACTACCCTGAGAACGCCCGATCTCGTCTGATCTCGGAAGCTAAGCAGGGTTTGGCCTGGTTAGTACTTGGATGGGAGACCACCTGGGAATACCAGGTGCTGTAAGCTTTTCCCCTCTTGCTTCCATTACCATGGTCTTGTTATACATTACTAGTTTGTTATCTGAAACCCAACATAGATGAAGTTGCATAAGTAGTCTTGATGAGAGCTCTGCAATGGCTTACGGTCACACTACCCTGAGAACGCCCGATCTCGTCTGATCTCGGAAGCTAAGCAGGGTTTGGCCTGGTTAGTACTTGGATGGGAGACCACCTGGGAATACCAGGTGCTGTAAGCTTTTCCCCTCTTGCTTCCATTACCATGGTCTTGTTATACATTACTAGTTTGTTATCTGAAACCCAACATAGATGAAGTTGCATAAGTAGTCTTGATGAGAGCTCTGCAATGGCTTACGGTCACACTACCCTGAGAACGCCCGATCTCGTCTGATCTCGGAAGCTAAGCAGGGTTTGGCCTGGTTAGTACTTGGATGGGAGACCACCTGGGAATACCAGGTGCTGTAAGCTTTTCCCCTCTTGCTTCCATTACCATGGTCTTGTTATACATTACTAGTTTGTTATCTGAAACCCAACATAGATGAAGTTGCATAAGTAGTCTTGATGAGAGCTCTGCAATGGCTTACGGTCACACTACCCTGAGAACGTCTGATCTCGGAAGCTAAGCAGGGTTTGGCCTGGTTAGTACTTGGATGGGAGACCACCTGGGAATACGAGGTGCTGTAAGCTTTTCCCCTCTTGCTTCCATTACCATGGTCTTGTTATACATTACTAGTTTGTTATCTGAAACCCAACATAGATGAAGTTGCATAAGTAGTCTTGATGAGAGCTCTGCAATGGCTTACGGTCACACTACCCTGAGAACGCCCGATCTCGTCTGATCTCGGAAGCTAAGCAGGGTTTGGCCTGGTTAGTACTTGGATGGGAGACCACTTGGGATTACCAGGTGCTGTAAGCTTTTCCCCTCTTGCTTCCATTACTATGGTCTTGTTATACATTACTAGTTTGTTATCTGAAACCCAACATAGATGAAGTTGCATAAGTAGTCTTGATGAGAGCTCTGCAATGGCTTACGGTCACACTACCCTGAGAACGCCCGATCTCGTCTGATCTCGGAAGCTAAGCAGGGTTTGGCCTGGTTAGTACTTGGATGGGAGACCACCTGGGAATACCAGGTGCTGTAAGCTTTTCCCCTCTTGCTTCCATTACCATGGTCTTGTTATACATTACTAGTTTGTTATCTGAAACCCAACATAGATGAAGTTGCATAAGTAGTCTTGATGAGAGCTCTGCAATGGCTTACGGTCACACTACCCTGAGAACGCCCGATCTCGTCTGATCTCGGAAGCTAAGCAGGGTTTGGCCTGGTTAGTACTTGGATGGGAGACCACCTGGGAATACCAGGTGCTGTAAGCTTTTCCCCTCTTGCTTCCATTACCATGGTCTTGTTATACATTACTAGTTTGTTATCTGAAACCCAACATAGATGAAGTTGCATAAGTAGTCTTGATGAGAGCTCTGCAATGGCTTACGGTCACACTACCCTGAGAACGCCCGATCTCGTCTGATCTCGGAAGCTAAGCAGGGTTTGGCCTGGTTAGTACTTGGATGGGAGACCACCTGGGAATACCAGGTGCTGTAAGCTTTTCCCCTCTTGCTTCCATTACCATGGTCTTGTTATACATTACTAGTTTGTTATCTGAAACCCAACATAGATGAAGTTGCATAAGTAGTCTTGATGAGAGCTCTGCAATGGCTTACGGTCACACTACCCTGAGAACGCCCGATCTCGTCTGATCTCGGAAGCTAAGCAGGGTTTGGCCTGGTTAGTACTTGGATGGGAGACCACCTGGGAATACCAGGTGCTGTAAGCTTTTCCCCTCTTGCTTCCATTACCATGGTCTTGTTATACATTACTAGTTTGTTATCTGAAACCCAACATAGATGAAGTTGCATAAGTAGTCTTGATGAGAGCTCTGCAATGGCTTACGGTCACACTACCCTGAGAACGCCCGATCTCGTCTGATCTCGGAAGCTAAGCAGGGTTTGGCCTGGTTAGTACTTGGATGGGAGACCACCTGGGAATACCAGGTGCTGTAAGCTTTTCCCCTCTTGCTTCCATTACCATGGTCTTGTTATACATTACTAGTTTGTTATCTGAAACCCAACATAGATGAAGTTGCATAAGTAGTCTTGATGAGAGCTCTGCAATGGTTTACGGTCACACTACCCTGAGAACGCCCGATCTCGTCTGATCTCGGAAGCTAAGCAGGGTTTGCCCTGGTTAGTACTTGGATGGGAGACCACCTGGGAATACCAGGTGCTGTAAGCTTTTCCCCTCTTGCTTCCATTACCATGGTCTTGTTATACATTACTAGTTTGTTATCTGAAACCCAACATAGATGAAGTTGCATAAGTAGTCTTGATGACAGCTCTGCAATGGCTTACGGTCACACTACCCTGAGAACGCCCGATCTCGTCTGATCTCGGAAGCTAAGCAGGGTTTGCCCTGGTTAGTACTTGGATGGGAGACCACCTGGGAATACCAGGTGCTGTAAGCTTTTCCCCTCTTGCTTCCATTACCATGGTCTTGTTATACA
>NW_026040046.1:220000-230000 GCF_023375975.1 Astyanax mexicanus
TTCCCCTCTTGCTTCCATTACCATGGTCTTGTTATACATTACTAGTTTGTTATCTGAAACCCAACATAGATGAAGTTGCATAAGTAGTCTTGATGAGAGCTCTGCAATGGCTTACGGTCACACTACCCTGAGAACGCCCGATCTCGTCTGATCTCGGAAGCTAAGCAGGGTTTGGCCTGGTTAGTACTTGGATGGGAGACCACCTGGGAATACCAGGTGCTGTAAGCTTTTCCCCTCTTGCTTCCATTACCATGGTCTTGTTATACATTACTAGTTTGTTATCTGAAACCCAACATAGATGAAGTTGCATAAGTAGTCTTGATGAGAGCTCTGCAATGGCTTACGGTCACACTACCCTGAGAACGCCCGATCTCGTCTGATCTCGGAAGCTAAGCAGGGTTTGGCCTGGTTAGTACTTGGATGGGAGACCACCTGGGAATACCAGGTGCTGTAAGCTTTTCCCCTCTTGCTTCCATTACCATGGTCTTGTTATAAATTACTAGTTTGTTATCTGAAACCCAACATAGATGAAGTTGCATAAGTAGTCTTGATGAGAGCTCTGCAATGGCTTACGGTCACACTACCCTGAGAACGCCCGATCTCGTCTGATCTCGGAAGCTAAGCAGGGTTTGGCCTGCTTAGTACTTGGATCGGAGACCACCTGGGAATACCAGGTGCTGTAAGCTTTTCCCCTCTTGCTTCCATTACCATGGTCTTGTTATACATTACTAGTTTGTTATCTGAAACCCAACATAGATGAAGTTGCATAAGTAGTCTTGATGAGAGCTCTGCAATGGCTTACGGTCACACTACCCTGAGAACGCCCGATCTCGTCTGATCTCGGAAGCTAAGCAGGGTTTGGCCTGGTTAGTACTTGGATGGGAGACCACCTGGGAATACCAGGTGCTGTAAGCTTTTCCCCTCTTGCTTCCATTACCATGGTCTTGTTATACATTACTAGTTTGTTATCTGAAACCCAACATAGATGAAGTTGCATAAGTAGTCTTGATGAGAGCTCTGCAATGGCTTACGGTCACACTACCCTGAGAACGCCCGATCTCGTCTGATCTCGGAAGCTAAGCAGGGTTTGGCCTGGTTAGTACTTGGATGGGAGACCACCTGGGAATACCAGGTGCTGTAAGCTTTTCCCCTCTTGCTTCCATTACCATGGTCTTGTTATAAATTACTAGTTTGTTATCTGAAACCCAACATAGATGAAGTTGCATAAGTTGTCTTGATGAGAGCTCTGCAATGGCTTACGGTCACACTACCCTGAGAACGCCCGATCTCGTCTGATCTCGGAAGCTAAGCAGGGTTTGGCCTGCTTAGTACTTGGATCGGAGACCACCTGGGAATACCAGGTGCTGTAAGCTTTTCCCCTCTTGCTTCCATTACCATGGTCTTGTTATACATTACTAGTTTGTTATCTGAAACCCAACATAGATGAAGTTGCATAAGTAGTCTTGATGAGAGCTCTGCAATGGCTTACGGTCACACTACCCTGAGAACGCCCGATCTCGTCTGATCTCGGAAGCTAAGCAGGGTTTGGCCTGGTTAGTACTTGGATGGGAGACCACCTGGGAATACCAGGTGCTGTAAGCTTTTCCCCTCTTGCTTCCATTACCATGGTCATGTTATACATTACTAGTTTGTTATCTGAAACCCAACATAGATGAAGTTGCATAAGTAGTCTTGATGAGAGCTCTGCAATGGCTTACGGTCACACTACCCTGAGAACGCCCGATCTCGTCTGATCTCGGAAGCTAAGCAGGGTTTGGCCTGGTTAGTACTTGGATGGGAGACCACCTGGGAATACCAGGTGCTGTAAGCTTTTCCCCTCTTGCTTCCATTACCATGGTCTTGTTATACATTACTAGTTTGTTATCTGAAACCCAACATAGATGAAGTTGCATAAGTAGTCTTGATGAGAGCTCTGCAATGGCTTACAGTCACACTACCCTGAGAACGCCCGATCTCGTCCGATCTCGGAAGCTAAGCAGGGTTTGGCCTGGTTAGTACTTGGATGGGAGACCACCTGGGAATGCCTGGTGCTGTAAGCTTTTCCCCTCTTGCTTCCATTACCATGGTCTTGTTATACATTACTAGTTTGTTATCTGAAACCCAACATAGATGAAGTTGCATAAGTAGTCTTGATGAGAGCTCTGCAATGGCTTACGGTCACACTACCCTGAGAACGCCCAATCTCGTCTGATCTCGGAAGCTAAGCAGGGTTTGGCCTGGTTAGTACTTGGATGGGAGACCACCTGGGAATACCAGGTGCTGTAAGCTTTTCCCCTCTTGCTTCCATTACCATGGTCTTGTTATACATTACTAGTTTGTTATCTGAAACCCAACATAGATGAAGTTGCATAAGTAGTCTTGATAAGAGCTCTGCAATGGCTTACGGTCACACTACCCTGAGAACGCCCAATCTCGTCTGATCTCGGAAGCTAAGCAGGGTTTGGCCTGGTTAGTACTTGGATGGGAGACCACCTGGGAATACCAGGTGCTGTAAGCTTTTCCCCTCTTGCTTCCATTACCATGGTCTTGTTATACATTACTAGTTTGTTATCTGAAACCCAACATAGATGAAGTTGCATGAGTAGTCTTGATGAGAGCTCTGCAATGGCTTACGGTCACACTACCCTGAGAACGCCCGATCTCGTCTGATCTCGGAAGCTAAGCAGGGTTTGGCCTGGTTAGTACTTGGATGGGAGACCACCTGGGAATACCAGGTGCTGTAAGCTTTTCCCCTCTTGCGTCCATTACCATGGTCTTGTTATACATTACTAGTTTGTTATCTGAAACCCAACATAGATGAAGTTGCATAAGTAGTCTTGATGAGAGCTCTGCAATGGCTTACGGTCACACTACCCTGAGAACGCCCGATCTCGTCTGATCTCGGAAGCTAAGCAGGGTTTGGCCTGGTTAGTACTTGGATGGGAGACCACCTGGGAATACCAGGTGCTGTAAGCTTTTCCCCTCTTGCTTCCATTACCATGGTCATGTTATACATTACTAGTTTGTTATCTGAAACCCAACATAGATGAAGTTGCATAAGTAGTCTTGATGAGAGCTCTGCAATGGCTTACGGTCACACTACCCTGAGAACGCCCGATCTCGTCTGATCTCGGAAGCTAAGCAGGGTTTGGCCTGGTTAGTACTTGGATGGGAGACCACCTGGGAATACCAGGTGCTGTAAGCTTTTCCCCTCTTGCTTCCATTACCATGGTCTTGTTATACATTACTAGTTTGTTATCTGAAACCCAACATAGATGAAGTTGCATAAGTAGTCTTGATGAGAGCTCTGCAATGGCTTACAGTCACACTACCCTGAGAACGCCCGATCTCGTCCGATCTCGGAAGCTAAGCAGGGTTTGGCCTGGTTAGTACTTGGATGGGAGACCACCTGGGAATGCCTGGTGCTGTAAGCTTTTCCCCTCTTGCTTCCATTACCATGGTCTTGTTATACATTACTAGTTTGTTATCTGAAACCCAACATAGATGAAGTTGCATAAGTAGTCTTGATGAGAGCTCTGCAATGGCTTACGGTCACACTACCCTGAGAACGCCCAATCTCGTCTGATCTCGGAAGCTAAGCAGGGTTTGGCCTGGTTAGTACTTGGATGGGAGACCACCTGGGAATACCAGGTGCTGTAAGCTTTTCCCCTCTTGCTTCCATTACCATGGTCTTGTTATACATTACTAGTTTGTTATCTGAAACCCAACATAGATGAAGTTTTATAAGTAGTCTTGATAAGAGCTCTGCAATGGCTTACGGTCACACTACCCTGAGAACGCCCGATCTCGTCTGATCTCGGAAGCTAAGCAGGGTTTGGCCTGGTTAGTACTTGGATGGGAGACCACCTGGGAATACCAGGTGCTGTAAGCTTTTCCCCTCTTGCTTCCATTACCATGGTCTTGTTATACATTACTAGTTTGTTATCTGAAACCCAACATAGATGAAGTTGCATGAGTAGTCTTGATGAGAGCTCTGCAATGGCTTACGGTCACACTACCCTGAGAACACCCGATCTCGTCTGATCTCGGAAGCTAAGCAGGGTTTGGCCTGGTTAGTACTTGGATGGGAGACCACCTGGGAATACCAGGTGCTGTAAGCTTTTCCCCTCTTGCGTCCATTACCATGGTCTTGTTATACATTACTAGTTTGTTATCTGAAACCCAACATAGATGAAGTTGCATAAGTAGTCTTGATGAGAGCTCTGCAATGGCTTACGGTCACACTACCCTGAGAACGCCCGATCTCGTCTGATCTCGGAAGCTAAGCAGGGTTTGGCCTGGTTAGTACTTGGATGGGAGACCACCTGGGAATACCAGGTGCTGTAAGCTTTTCCCCTCTTGCTTCCATTACCATGGTCTTGTTATACATTACTTGTTTGTTATCTGAAACCCAACATAGATGAAGTTGCATAAGTAGTCTTGATGAGAGCTCTGCAATGGCTTACGGTCACACTACCCTGAGAACGCCCGATCTCGTCTGATCTCGGAAGCTAAGCAGGGTTTGGCCTGGTTAGTACTTGGATGGGAGACCACCTGGGAATACCAGGTGCTGTAAGCTTTTCCCCTCTTGCTTCCATTACCATGGTCTTGTTATACATTACTAGTTTGTTATCTGAAACCCAACATAGATGAAGTTGCATAAGTAGTCTTGATGAGAGCTCTGCAATGGCTTACGGTCACACTACCCTGAGAACGCCCGATCTCGTCTGATCTCGGAAGCTAAGCAGGTTTTGGCCTGGTTAGTACTTGGATGGGGGACCACCTGGGAATACCAGGTGCTGTATGCTTTTCCCCTCTTGCTTCCATTACCATGGTCTTGTTATACATTACTAGTTTGTTATCTGAAACCCAACATAGATGAAGTTGCATAAGTAGTCTTGATGAGAGCTCTGCAATGGCTTACGGTCACACTACCCTGAGAACGCCCCATCTCGTCTGATCTCGGAAGCTAAGCAGGGTTTGGCCTGGTTAGTACTTGGATGGGAGACCACCTGGGAATACCAGGTGCTGTAAGCTTTTCCTCTCTTTCTTCCATTACCATGGTCTTGTTATACATTACTAGTTTCTTATCTGAAACCCAACATAGATGAAGTTGCATAAGTAGTCTTGATGAGAGCTCTGCAATGGCTTACGGTCACACTACCCTGAGAACGCCCGATCTCGTCTGATCTCGGAAGCTAAGCAGGGTTTGGCCTGGTTAGTACTTGGATGGGAGACCACCTGGGAATACCAGGTGCTGTAAGCTTTTCCCCTCTTGCTTCCATTACCATGGTCTTGTTATACATTACTAGTTTCTTATCTGAAACCCAACATAGATGAAGTTGCATAAGTAGTCTTGATGAGAGCTCTGCAATTGCTTACGGTCACACTACCCTGAGAACGCCCGATCTCGTCTGATCTCGGAAGCTAAGCAGGGTTTGGCCTGGATAGTACTTGGATGGGAGACCACCTGGGAATACCAGGTGCTGTAAGCTTTTCCCCTCTTGCTTCCATTACCATGGTCTTGTTATACATTACTAGTTTGTTATCTGAAACCCAACATAGATGAAGTTGCATAAGTAGTCTTGATGAGAGCTCTGCAATGGCTTACAGTCACACTACCCTGAGAACGCCCGATCTCGTCCGATCTCGGAAGCTAAGCAGGGTTTGGCCTGGTTAGTACTTGGATGGGAGACCACCTGGGAATACCTGGTGCTGTAAGCTTTTCCCCTCTTGCTTCCATTACCATGGTCTTGTTATACATTACTAGTTTGTTATCTGAAACCCAACATAGATGAAGTTGCATAAGTAGTCTTGATGAGAGCTCTGCAATGGCTTACGGTCACACTACCCTGAGAACGCCCGATCTCGTCTGATCTCGGAAGCTAAGCAGGGTTTGGCCTGGTTAGTACTTGGATGGGAGACCACCTGGGAATACCAGGTGCTGTAAGCTTTTCCCCTCTTGCTTCCATTACCATGGTCTTGTTATACATTACTAGTTTGTTATCTGAAACCCAACATAGATGAAGTTGCATAAGTAGTCTTGATGAGAGCTCTGCAATGGCTTACGGTCACACTACCCTGAGAACGCCCGATCTCGTCTGATCTCAAAAGCTAAGCAGGGTTTGGCCTGGTTAGTACTTGGATGGGAGACCACCTGGGAATACCAGGTGCTGTAAGCTTTTCCCCTCTTGCTTCCATTACCATGGTCTTGTTATACATTACTAGTTTGTTATCTGAAACCCAACATAGATGAAGTTGCATAAGGAGTCTTGATGAGAGCTCTGCAATGGCTTACGGTCACACTACCCTGAGAACGCCCGATCTCGTCTGATCTCGGAAGCTAAGCAAGGTTTGGCCTGGTTAGTACTTGGATGGGAGACCACCTGGGAATACCAGGTGCTGTAAGCTTTTCCCCTCTTGCTTCCATTACCATGGTCTTGTTATACATTACTAGTTTGTTATCTGAAACCCAACATAGATGAAGTTGCATAAGTAGTCTTGATGAGAGCTCTGCAATGGCTTACGGTCACACTACCCTGAGAACGCCCGATCTCGTCTGATCTCGGAAGCTAAGCAGGTTTTGGCCTGGTTAGTACTTGGATGGGGGACCACCTGGGAATACCAGGTGCTGTATGCTTTTCCCCTCTTGCTTCCATTACCATGGTCTTGTTATACATTACTAGTTTGTTATCTGAAACCCAACATAGATGAAGTTGCATAAGTAGTCTTGATGAGAGCTCTGCAATGGCTTACGGTCACACTACCCTGAGAACGCCCCATCTCGTCTGATCTCGGAAGCTAAGCAGGGTTTGGCCTGGTTAGTACTTGGATGGGAGACCACCTGGGAATACCAGGTGCTGTAAGCTTTTCCTCTCTTTCTTCCATTACCATGGTCTTGTTATACATTACTAGTTTCTTATCTGAAACCCAACATAGATGAAGTTGCATAAGTAGTCTTGATGAGAGCTCTGCAATGGCTTACGGTCACACTACCCTGAGAACGCCCGATCTCGTCTGATCTCGGAAGCTAAGCAGGGTTTGGCCTGGTTAGTACTTGGATGGGAGACCACCTGGGAATACCAGGTGCTGTAAGCTTTTCCCCTCTTGCTTCCATTACCATGGTCTTGTTATACATTACTAGTTTCTTATCTGAAACCCAACATAGATGAAGTTGCATAAGTAGTCTTGATGAGAGCTCTGCAATTGCTTACGGTCACACTACCCTGAGAACGCCCGATCTCGTCTGATCTCGGAAGCTAAGCAGGGTTTGGCCTGGATAGTACTTGGATGGGAGACCACCTGGGAATACCAGGTGCTGTAAGCTTTTCCCCTCTTGCTTCCATTACCATGGTCTTGTTATACATTACTAGTTTGTTATCTGAAACCCAACATAGATGAAGTTGCATAAGTAGTCTTGATGAGAGCTCTGCAATGGCTTACGGTCACACTACCCTGAGAACGCCCGATCTCGTCTGATCTCGGAAGCTAAGCAGGGTTTGGCCTGGTTAGTACTTGGATGGGAGACCACCTGGGAATACCAGGTGCTGTAAGCTTTTCCCCTCTTGCGTCCATTACCATGGTCTTGTTATACATTACTAGTTTGTTATCTGAAACCCAACATAGATGAAGTTGCATAAGTAGTCTTGATGAGAGCTCTGCAATGGCTTACGGTCACACTACCCTGAGAACGCCCGATCTCGTCTGATCTCGGAAGCTAATCAGGGTTTGGCCTGGTTAGTACTTGGATGGGAGACCACCTGGGAATACCAGGTGCTGTAAGCTTTTCCCCTCTTGCTTCCATTACCATGGTCTTGTTATACATTACTTGTTTGTTATCTGAAACCCAACATAGATGAAGTTGCATAAGTAGTCTTGATGAGAGCTCTGCAATGGCTTACGGTCACACTACCCTGAGAACGCCCGATCTCGTCTGATCTCGGAAGCTAAGCAGGGTTTGGCCTGGTTAGTACTTGGATGGGAGACCACCTGGGAATACCAGGTGCTGTAAGCTTTTCCCCTCTTGCTTCCATTACCATGGTCTTGTTATACATTACTAGTTTGTTATCTGAAACCCAACATAGATGAAGTTGCATAAGTAGTCTTGATGAGAGCTCTGCAATGGCTTACGGTCACACTACCCTGAGAACGCCCGATCTCGTCTGATCTCGGAAGCTAAGCAGGGTTTGGCCTGGTTAGTACTTGGATGGGAGACCACCTGGGAATACCAGGTGCTGTAAGCTTTTCCCCTCTTGCTTCCATTACCATGGTCTTGTTATAGATTACTAGTTTGTTATCTGAAACCCAACATAGATGAAGTTGCATAAGTAGTCTTGATGAGAGCTCTGCAATGCCTTACGGTCACACTACCCTGAGAACGCCCGATCTCGTCTGATCTCGGAAGCTAAGCAGGGTTTGGCCTGGTTAGTACTTGGATGGGAGACCACCTGGGAATACCAGGTGCTGTAAGCTTTTCCCCTCTTGCTTCCATTACCATGGTCTTGTTATACATTACTAGTTTGTTATCTGAAACCCAACATAGATGAAGTTGCATAAGTAGTCTTGATGAGAGCTCTGCAATGGCTTACGGTCACACTACCCTGAGAACGCCCGATCTCGTCTGATCTCGGAAGCTAAGCAGGGTTTGGCCAGGTTAGTACTTGGATGGGAGACCACCTGGGAATACCAGGTGCTGTAAGCTTTTCCCCTCTTGCTTCCATTACCATGGTCTTGTTATACATTACTAGTTTGTTATCTGAAACCCAACATAGATGAAGTTGCATAAGTAGTCTTGATGAGAGCTCTGCAATGGCTTACGGTCACACTACCCTGAGAACGCCCGATCTCGTCTGATCTCGGAAGCTAAGCAGGGTTTGGCCTGGTTAGTACTTGGATCGGAGACCACCTGGGAATACCAGGTGCTGTAAGCTTTTCCCCTCTTGCTTCCATTACCATGGTCTTGTTATACATTACTAGTTTGTTATCTGAAACCCAACATAGATGAAGTTGCATAAGTAGTCTTGATGAGAGCTCTGCAATGGCTTACGGTCACACTACCCTGAGAACGCCCGATCTCGTCTGATCTCGGAAGCTAAGCAGGGTTTGGCCTGGTTAGTACTTGGATGGGAGACCACCTGGGAATACCAGGTGCTGTAAGCTTTTCCCCTCTTGCTTCCATTACCATGGTCATGTTATACATTACTAGTTTGTTATCTGAAACCCAACATAGATGAAGTTGCATAAGTAGTCTTGATGAGAGCTCTGCAATGGCTTACGGTCACACTACCCTGAGAACGCCCGATCTCGTCTGATCTCGGAAGCTAAGCAGGGTTTGGCCTGGTTAGTGCTTGGATGGGAGACCACCTGGGAATACCAGGTGCTGTACGCTTTTCCCCTCTTGCTTCCATTACCATGGTCTTGTTATACATTACTAGTTTGTTATCTGAAACCCAACATAGATGAAGTTGCATAAGTAGTCTTGATGAGAGCTCTGCAATGGCTTACGGTCACACTACCCTGAGAACGCCCGATCTCGTCTGATCTCGGAAGCTAAGCAGGGTTTGGCCTGGTTAGTACTTGGATGGGAGACCACCTGGGAATACCAGGTGCTATAAGCTTTTCCCCTCTTGCTTCCATTACCATGGTCTTGTTATACATTACTAGTTTGTTATCTGAAACCCAACATAGATGAAGTTGCATAAGTAGTCTTGATGAGAGCTCTGCAATGGCTTACGGTCACACTACCCTGAGAACGCCCGATCTCGTCTGATCTCGGAAGCTAAGCAGGGTTTGGCCTGGTTAGTACTTGGATGGGAGACCACCTGGGAATACCAGGTGCTGTAAGCTTTTCCCCTCTTGCTTCCATTACCATGGTCTTGTTATACATTACTAGTTTGTTATCTGAAACCCAACATAGATGAAGTTGCATAAGTAGTCTTGATGAGAGCTCTGCAATGGCTTACGGTCACACTACCCTGAGAACGCCCGATCTCATCTGATC
>NW_026040046.1:235000-237500 GCF_023375975.1 Astyanax mexicanus
TCTGATCTCGGAAGCTAAGCAGGGTTTGGCCTGGTTAGTACTTGGATGGGAGACCACCTGGGAATACCAGGTGCTGTAAGCTTTTCCCCTCTTGCTTCCATTACCATGGTCTTGTTATACATTACTAGTTTGTTATCTGAAACCCAACATAGATGAAGTTGCATAAGTAGTCTTGATGAGAGCTCTGCAATGGCTTACGGTCACACTACCCTGAGAACGCCCGATCTCGTCTGATCTCGGAAGCTAAGCAGGGTTTGGCCTGGTTAGTACTTGGATGGGAGACCACCTGGGAATACCAGGTGCTGTAAGCTTTTCCCCTCTTGCTTCCATTACCATGGTCTTGTTATACATTACTAGTTTGTTATCTGAAACCCAACATAGATGAAGTTGCATAAGTAGTCTTGATGAGAGCTCTGCAATGGCTTACGGTCACACTACCCTGAGAACGCCCGATCTCGTCTGATCTCGGAAGCTAAGCAGGGTTTGGCCTGGTTAGTACTTGGATGGGAGACCACCTGGGAATACCAGGTGCTGTAAGCTTTTCCCCTCTTGCTTCCATTACCATGGTCTTGTTATACATTACTAGTTTGTTATCTGAAACCCAACATAGATGAAGTTGCATAAGTAGTCTTGATGAGAGCTCTGCAATGGCTTACGGTCACACTACCCTGAGAACGCCCGATCTCGTCTGATCTCGGAAGCTAAGCAGGGTTTGGCCTGGTTAGTACTTGGATGGGAGACCACCTGGGAATACCAGGTGCTGTAAGCTTTTCCCCTCTTGCTTCCATTACCATGGTCTTGTTATACATTACTAGTTTGTTATCTGAAACCCAACATAGATGAAGTTGCATAAGTAGTCTTGATGAGAGCTCTGCAATGGCTTACGGTCACACTACCCTGAGAACGCCCGATCTCGTCTGATCTCGGAAGCTAAGCAGGGTTTGGCCTGGTTAGTACTTGGATGGGAGACCACCTGGGAATACCAGGTGCTGTAAGCTTTTCCCCTCTTGCTTCCATTACCATGGTCTTGTTATACATTACTAGTTTGTTATCTGAAACCCAACATAGATGAAGTTGCATAAGTAGTCTTGATGAGAGCTCTGCAATGGCTTACGGTCACACTACCCTGAGAACGCCCGATCTCGTCTGATCTCGGAAGCTAAGCAGGGTTTGGCCTGGTTAGTACTTGGATGGGAGACCACCTGGGAATACCAGGTGCTGTAAGCTTTTCCCCTCTTGCTTCCATTACCATGGTCTTGTTATACATTACTAGTTTGTTATCTGAAACCCAACATAGATGAAGTTGCATAAGTAGTCTTGATGAGAGCTCTGCAATGGCTTACGGTCACACTACCCTGAGAACGCCCGATCTCGTCTGATCTCGGAAGCTAAGCAGGGTTTGGCCTGGTTAGTACTTGGATGGGAGACCACCTGGGAATACCAGGTGCTGTAAGCTTTTCCCCTCTTGCTTCCATTACCATGGTCTTGTTATACATTACTAGTTTGTTATCTGAAACCCAACATAGATGAAGTTGCATAAGTAGTCTTGATGAGAGCTCTGCAATGGCTTACGGTCACACTACCCTGAGAACGCCAGATCTCGTCTGATCTCGGAAGCTAAGCAGGGTTTGTCCTGGTTAGTACTTGGATGGGAGACCACCTGGGAGTACCAGGTGCTGTAAGCTTTTCCCCTCTTGCTTCCATTACCATGGTCTTGTTATACATTACTAGTTTGTTATCTGAAACCCAACATAGATGAAGTTGCATAAGTAGTCTTGATGAGAGCTCTGCAATGGCTTACGGTCACACTACCCTGAGAACGCCCGATCTCGTCTGATCTCGGAAGCTAAGCAGGGTTTGGCCTGGTTAGTACTTGGATGGGAGAACACCTGGGAATACCAGGTGCTGTAAGCTTTTCCCCTCTTGCTTCCATTACCATGGTCTTGTTGTACATTACTAGTTTGTTATCTGAAACCCAACATAGATGAAGTTGCATAAGTAGTCTTGATGAGAGCTCTGCAATGGCTTACGGTCACACTACCCTGAGAACGCCCAATGTCGTCTGATCTCGGAAGCTAAGCAGGGTTTGGCCTGGTTAGTACTTGGATGGGAGACCACCTGGGAATACCAGGTGCTGTAAGCTTTTCCCCTCTTGCTTCCATTACCATGGTCTTGTTATACATTACTAGTTTGTTATCTGAAACCCAACATAGATGAAGTTGCATAAGTAGTCTTGATGAGAGCTCTGCAATGGCTTACGGTCACACTACCCTGAGAACGCCCAATCTCGTCTGATCTAGGAAGCTAAGCAGGGTTTGGCCTGGTTAGTACTTGGATGGGAGACCACCTGGGAATACCAGGTGCTGTAAGCTTTTCCCCTCTTGCTTCCATTACCATGGTCTTGTTATACATTACTAGTTTGTTATCTGAAACCCAACATAGATGAAGTTGCATAAGTAGTCTTGATGAGAGCTCTGCAATGGCTTACGGTCACACTACC
>NW_026040046.1:242500-250000 GCF_023375975.1 Astyanax mexicanus
TTGATGAGAGCTCTGCAATGGCTTACGGTCACACTACCCTGAGAACGCCCGATCTCGTCTGATCTCGGAAGCTAAGCAGGGTTTGGCCTGGTTAGTACTTGGATGGGAGACCACCTGGGAATACCAGGTGCTGTAAGCTTTTCCCCTCTTGCTTCCATTACCATGGTCTTGTTATACATTACTAGTTTGTTATCTGAAACCCAACATAGATGAAGTTGCATAAGTAGTCTTGATGAGAGCTCTGCAATGGCTTACGGTCACACTACCCTGAGAACGCCCGATCTCGTCTGATCTCGGAAGCTAAGCAGGGTTTGGCCTGGTTAGTACTTGGATGGGAGACCACCTGGGAATACCAGGTGCTGTAAGCTTTTCCCCTCTTGCTTCCATTACCATGGTCTTGTTATACATTACTAGTTTGTTATCTGAAACCCAACATAGATGAAGTTGCATAAGTAGTCTTGATGAGAGCTCTGCAATGGCTTACGGTCACACTACCCTGAGAACGCCCGATCTCGTCTGATCTCGGAAGCTAAGCAGGGTTTGGCCTGGTTAGTACTTGGATGGGAGACCACCTGGGAATACCAGGTGCTGTAAGCTTTTCCCCTCTTGCTTCCATTACCATGGTCTTGTTATACATTACTAGTTTGTTATCTGAAACCCAACATAGATGAAGTTGCATAAGTAGTCTTGATGAGAGCTCTGCAATGGCTTACGGTCACACTACCCTGAGAACGCCCGATCTCGTCTGATCTCGGAAGCTAAGCAGGGTTTGGCCTGGTTAGTACTTGGATGGGAGACCACCTGGGAATACCAGGTGCTGTAAGCTTTTCCCCTCTTGCTTCCATTACCATGGTCTTGTTATACATTACTAGTTTGTTATCTGAAACCCAACATAGATGAAGTTGCATAAGTAGTCTTGATGAGAGCTCTGCAATGGCTTACGGTCACACTACCCTGAGAACGCCCGATCTCGTCTGATCTCGGAAGCTAAGCAGGGTTTGGCCTGGTTAGTACTTGGATGGGAGACCACCTGGGAATACCAGGTGCTGTAAGCTTTTCCCCTCTTGCTTCCATTACCATGGTCTTGTTATACATTACTAGTTTGTTATCTGAAACCCAACATAGATGAAGTTGCATAAGTAGTCTTGATGAGAGCTCTGCAATGGCTTACGGTCACACTACCCTGAGAACGCCCGATCTCGTCTGATCTCGGAAGCTAAGCAGGGTTTGGCCTGGTTAGTACTTGGATGGGAGACCACCTGGGAATACCAGGTGCTGTAAGCTTTTCCCCTCTTGCTTCCATTACCATGGTCTTGTTATACATTACTAGTTTGTTATCTGAAACCCAACATAGATGAAGTTGCATAAGTAGTCTTGATGAGAGCTCTGCAATGGCTTACGGTCACACTACCCTGAGAACGCCCGATCTCGTCTGATCTCGGAAGCTAAGCAGGGTTTGGCCTGGTTAGTACTTGGATGGGAGACCACCTGGGAATACCAGGTGCTGTAAGCCTTTCCCCTCTTGCTTCCATTACCATGGTCTTGTTATACATTACTAGTTTGTTATCTGAAACCCAACATAGATGAAGTTGCATAAGTAGTCTTGATGAGAGCTCTGCAATGGCTTACGGTCACACTACCCTGAGAACGCCCGATCTCGTCTGATCTCGGAAGCTAAGCAGGGTTTGGCCTGGTTAGTACTTGGATGGGAGACCACCTGGGAATACCAGGTGCTGTAAGCTTTTCCCCTCTTGCTTCCATTACCATGGTCTTGTTATACATTACTAGTTTGTTATCTGAAACCCAACATAGATGAAGTTGCATAAGTAGTCTTGATGAGAGCTCTGCAATGGCTTACGGTCACACTACCCTGAGAACGCCCGATCTCGTCTGATCTCGGAAGCTAAGCAGGGTTTGGCCTGGTTAGTACTTGGATGGGAGACCACCTGGGAATACCAGGTGCTGTAAGCTTTTCCCCTCTTGCTTCCATTACCATGGTCTTGTTATACATTACTAGTTTGTTATCTGAAACCCAACATAGATGAAGTTGCATAAGTAGTCTTGATGAGAGCTCTGCAACGGCTTACGGTCACACTACCCTGAGAACGCCCGATCTCGTCTGATCTCGGAAGCTAAGCAGGGTTTGGCCTGGTTAGTACTTGGATGGGAGACCACCTGGGAATACCAGGTGCTGTAAGCTTTTCCCCTCTTGCTTCCATTACCATGGTCTTGTTATACATTACTAGTTTGTTATCTGAAACCCAACATAGATGAAGTTGCATAAGTAGTCTTGATGAGAGCTCTGCAATGGCTTACGGTCACACTACCCTGAGAACGCCCGATCTCGTCTGATCTCGGAAGCTAAGCAGGGTTTGGCCTGGTTAGTACTTGGATGGGAGACCACCTGGGAATACCAGGTGCTGTAAGCTTTCCCCTCTTGCTTCCATTACCATGGTCTTCTTATACATTACTAGTTTGTTATCTGAAACCCAACATAGATGAAGTTGCATAAGTAGTCTTGATGAGAGCTCTGCAATGGCTTACGGTCACACTACCCTGAGAACGCCCGATCTCGTCTGATCTCGGAAGCTAAGCAGGGTTTGGCCTGGTTAGTACTTGGATGGGAGACCACCTGGGAATACCAGGTGCTGTAAGCTTTTCCCCTCTTGCTTCCATTACCATGGTCTTGTTATACATTACTAGTTTGTTATCTGAAACCCAACATAGATGAAGTTGCATAAGTAGTCTTGATGAGAGCTCTGCAATGGCTTACGGTCACACTACCCTGAGAACGCCCGATCTCGTCTGATCTCGGAAGCTAAGCAGGGTTTGGCCTGGTTAGTACTTGGATGGGAGACCACCTGGGAATACCAGGTGCTGTAAGCTTTTCCCCTCTTGCTTCCATTACCATGGTCTTGTTATACATTACTAGTTTGTTATCTGAAACCCAACATAGATGAAGTTGCATAAGTAGTCTTGATGAGAGCTCTGCAATGGCTTACGGTCACACTACCCTGAGAACGCCCGATCTCGTCTGATCTCGGAAGCTAAGCAGGGTTTGGCCTGGTTAGTACTTGGATGGGAGACCACCTGGGAATACCAGGTGCTGTAAGCTTTTCCCCTCTTGCTTCCATTACCATGGTCTTGTTATACATTACTAGTTTGTTATCTGAAACCCAACATAGATGAAGTTGCATAAGTAGTCTTGATGAGAGCTCTGCAATGGCTTACGGTCACACTACCCTGAGAACGCCCGATCTCGTCTGATCTCGGAAGCTAAGCAGGGTTTGGCCTGGTTAGTACTTGGATGGGAGACCACCTGGGAATACCAGGTGCTGTAAGCTTTTCCCCTCTTGCTTCCATTACCATGGTCTTGTTATACATTACTAGTTTGTTGTCTGAAACCCAACATAGATGAAGTTGCATAAGTAGTCTTGATGAGAGCTCTGCAATGGCTTACGGTCACACTACCCTGAGAACGCCCGATCTCGTCTGATCTCGGAAGCTAAGCAGGGTTTGGCCTGGTTAGTACTTGGATGGGAGACCACCTGGGAATACCATGTGCTGTAAGCTTTTCCCCTCTTGCTTCCATTACCATGGTCTTGTTATACATTACTAGTTTGTTATCGGAAACCCAACATAGATGAAGTTGCATAAGTAGTCTTGATGAGAGCTCTGCAATGGCTTACGGTCACACTACCCTGAGAACGTCTGATCTCGTCTGATCTCGGAAGCTAAGCAGGGTTTGGCCTGGTTAGTGCTTGGATGGGAGACCACCTGGGAATACCAGGTGCTGTAAGATTTTCCCCTCTTGCTTCCATTACCATGGTCTTGTTATACATTACTAGTTTGTTATCTGAAACCCAACATAGATGAAGTTGCATAAGTAGTCTTGATGAGAGCTCTGCAATGGCTTACGGTCACACTACCCTGAGAACGCCCGATCTCGTCTGATCTCGGAAGCTGAGCAGGGTTTGGCCTGGTTAGTACTTGGATGGGAGACCACCTGGGAATACCATGTGCTGTAAGCTTTTCCCCTCTTGCTTCCATTACCATGGTCTTGTTATACATTACTAGTTTGTTATCTGAAACCCAACATAGATGAAGTTGCATAAGTAGTCTTGATGAGAGCTCTGCAATGGCTTACGGTCACACTACCCTGAGAACGCCCGATCTCGTCTGATCTCGGAAGCTAAGCAGGGTTTGGCCTGGTTAGTACTTGGATGGGAGACCACCTGGGAATACCAGGTGCTGTAAGCTTTTCCCCTCTTGCTTCCATTACCATGGTCTTTTTATACATTACTAGTTTGTTATCTGAAACCCAACATAGATGAAGTTGCATAAGTAGTCTTGATGAGAGCTCTGCAATGGCTTACGGTCACACTACCCTGAGAACGCCCGATCTCGTCTGATCTCGGAAGCTAAGCAGGGTTTGGCCTGGTTAGTACTTGGATGGGAGACCACCTGGGAATACCAGGTGCTGTAAGCTTTTCCCCTTTTGCTTCCATTACCATGGTCTTGTTATACATTACTAGTTTGTTATCTGAAACCCAACATAGATGAAGTTGCATAAGTAGTCTTGATGAGAGCTCTGCAATGGCTTACGGTCACACTACCCTGAGAACGCCCGATCTCGTCTGATCTCGGAAGCTAAGCAGGGTTTGGCCTGGTTAGTACTTGGATGGGAGACCACCTGGGAATACCAGGTGCTGTAAGCTTTTCCCCTCTTGCTTCCATTACCATGGTCTTGTTATACATTACTAGTTTGTTATCTGAAACCCAACATAGATGAAGTTGCATAAGTAGTCTTGATGAGAGCTCTGCAATGGCTTACGGTCACACTACCCTGAGAACGCCCGATCTCGTCTGATCTCGGAAGCTAAGCAGGGTTTGGCCTGGTTAGTACTTGGATGGGAGACCACCTGGGAATACCAGGTGCTGTAAGCTTTTCCCCTCTTGCTTCCATTACCATGGTCTTGTTATACATTACTAGTTTGTTATCTGAAACCCAACATAGATGAAGTTGCATAAGTAGTCTTGATGAGAGCTCTGCAACGGCTTACGGTCACACTACCCTGAGAACGCCCGATCTCGTCTGATCTCGGAAGCTAAGCAGGGTTTGGCCTGGTTAGTACTTGGATGGGAGACCACCTGGGAATACCAGGTGCTGTAAGCTTTTCCCCTCTTGCTTCCATTACCATGGTCTTGTTATACATTACTAGTTTGTTATCTGAAACCCAACATAGATGAAGTTGCATAAGTAGTCTTGATGAGAGCTCTGCAATGGCTTACGGTCACACTACCCTGAGAACGCCCGATCTCGTCTGATCTCGGAAGCTAAGCAGGGTTTGGCCTGGTTAGTACTTGGATGGGAGACCACCTGGGAATAACAGGTGCTGTAAGCTTTTCCCCTCTTGCTTCCATTACCATGGTCTTGTTATACATTACTAGTTTGTTATCTGAAACCCAACATAGATGAAGTTGCATAAGTAGTCTTGATGAGAGCTCTGCAATGGCTTACGGTCACACTACCCTGAGAACGCCCGATCTCGTCTGATCTCGGAAGCTAAGCAGGGTTTGGCCTTGTTAGTACTTGGATGGGAGACCACCTGGGAATACCAGGTGCTGTAAGCTTTTCCCCTCTTGCTTCCATTACCATGGTCTTGTTATACATTACTAGTTTGTTATCTGAAACCCAACATAGATGAAGTTGCATAAGTAGTCTTGATGAGAGCTCTGCAATGGCTTACGGTCACACTACCCTGAGAACGCCCGATCTCGTCTGATCTCGGAAGCTAAGCAGGGTTTGGCCTGGTTAGTACTTGGATGGGAGACCACCTGGGAATACCAGGTGCTGTAAGCTTTTCCCCTCTTGCTTCCATTACCATGGTCTTGTTATACATTACTAGTTTGTTATCTGAAACCCAACATAGATGAAGTTGCATAAGTAGTCTTGATGAGAGCTCTGCAATGGCTTACGGTCACACTACCCTGAGAACGCCCGATCTCGTCTGATCTCGGAAGCTAAGCAGGGTTTGGCCTGGTTAGTACTTGGATGGGAGACCACCTGGGAATACCAGGTGCTGTAAGCTTTTCCCCTCTTGCTTCCATTACCATGGTCTTGTTATACATTACTAGTTTGTTATCTGAAACCCAACATAGATGAAGTTGCATAAGTAGTCTTGATGAGAGCTCTGCAATGGCTTACGGTCACACTACCCTGAGAACGCCCGATCTCGTCTGATCTCGGAAGCTAAGCAGGGGTTGGCCTGGTTAGTACTTGGATGGGAGACCACCTGGGAATACCAGGTGCTGTAAGCTTTTCCCCTCTTGCTTCCATTACCATGGTCTTGTTATACATTACTAGTTTGTTATCTGAAACCCAACATAGATGAAGTTGCATCAGTAGTCTTGATGAGAGCTCTGCAATGGCTTACGGTCACACTACCCTGAGAACGCCCGATCTCGTCTGATCTCGGAAGCTAAGCAGGGTTTGGCCTGGTTAGTACTTGGATGGGAGACCACCTGGGAATACCAGGTGCTGTAAGCTTTTCCCCTCTTGCTTCCATTACCATGGTCTTGTTATACATTACTAGTTTGTTATCTGAAACCCAACATAGATGAAGTTGCATAAGTAGTCTTGATGAGAGCTCTGCAATGGCTTACGGTCACACTACCCTGAGAACGCCCGATCTCGTCTCATCTCGGAAGCTAAGCAGGGTTTGGCCTGGTTAGTACTTGGATGGGAGACCACCTGGGAATACCAGGTGCTGTAAGCTTTTCCCCTCTTGCTTCCATTACCATGGTCTTGTTATACATTACTAGTTTGTTATCTGAAACCCAACATAGATGAAGTTGCATAAGAAGTCTTGATGAGAGCTCTGCAATGGCTTGCGGTCACACTACCCTGAGAACGCCAGATCTCGTCTGATCTCGGAAGCTAAGCAGGGTTTGGCCTGGTTAGTACTTGGATGGGAGACCACCTGGGAATACCAGGTGCTGTAAGCTTTTCCCCTCTTGCTTCCATTACCATGGTCTTGTTATACATTACTAGTTTGTTATCTGAAACCCAACATAGATGAAGTTGCATAAGTAGTCTTGATGAGAGCTCTGCAATGGCTTACGGTCACACTACCCTGAGAACGCCCGATCTCGTCTGATCTCGGAAGCTAAGCAGGGTTTGGCCTGGTTAGTACTTGGATGGGAGACCACCTGGGAATACCAGGTGCTGTAAGCTTTTCCCCTCTTGCTTCCATTACCATGGTCTTGTTATACATTACTAGTTTGTTATCTGAAACCCAACATAGATGAAGTTGCATAAGTAGTCTTGATGAGAGCTCTGCAATGGCTTACGGTCACACTACCCTGAGAATGCCCGATCTCGTCTGATCTCGGAAGCTAAGCAGGGTTTGGCCTGGTTAGTACTTGGATGGGAGACCACCTGGGAATACCAGGTGCTGTAAGCTTTTCCCCTCTTGCTTCCATTACCATGGTCTTGTT
>NW_026040046.1:257500-260000 GCF_023375975.1 Astyanax mexicanus
CATTACCATGGTCTTGTTATACATTACTAGTTTGTTATCTGAAACCCAACATAGATGAAGTTGCATAAGTAGTCTTGATGAGAGCTCTGCAATGGCTTACGGTCACACTACCCTGAGAACGCCCGATCTCGTCTGGTCTCGGAAGCTAAGCAGGGTTTGCCCTGGTTAGTACTTGGATGGGAGACCACCTGGGAATACCAGGTGCTGTAAGCTTTTCCCCTCTTGCTTCCATTACCATGGTCTTGTTATACATTACTAGTTTGTTATCTGAAACCCAACATAGATGAAGTTGCATAAGTAGTCTTGATGAGAGCTCTGCAATGGCTTACGGTCACACTACCCTGAGAACGCCCGATCTCGTCTGATCTCGGAAGCTAAGCAGGGTTTGGCCTGGTTAGTACTTGGATGGGAGACCACCTGGGAATACCAGGTGCTGTAAGCTTTTCCCCTCTTGCTTCCATTACCATGGTCTTGTTATACATTACTAGTTTGTTATCTGAAACCCAACATAGATGAAGTTGCATAAGTAGTCTTGATGAGAGCTCTGCAATGGCTTACGGTCACACTACCCTGAGAACGCCCGATCTCGTCTGATCTCGGAAGCTAAGCAGGGTTTGGCCTGGTTAGTACTTGGATGGGAGACCACCTGGGAATACCAGGTGCTGTAAGCTTTTCCCCTCTTGCTTCCATTACCATGGTCTTGTTATACATTACTAGTTTGTTATCTGAAACCCAACATAGATGAAATTGCATAAGTAGTCTTGATGAGAGCTCTGCAATGGCTTTCGGTCACACTACCCTGAGAACGCCCGATCTCGTCTGATCTCGGAAGCTAAGCAGGGTTTGGCCTGGTAAGTACTTGGATGGGAGACCACCTGGGAATACCAGGTGCTGTAAGCTTTTCCCCTCTTGCTTCCATTACCATGGTCTTGTTATACATTACTAGTTTGTTATCTGAAACCCAACATAGATGAAGTTGCATAAGTAGTCTTGATGAGAGCTCTGCAATGGCTTACGGTCACACTACCCTGAGAACGCCCGATCTCGTCTGATCTCGGAAGCTAAGCAGGGTTTGGCCTGGTTAGTACTTGGATGGGAGACCACCTGGGAATACCAGGTGCTGTAAGCTTTTCCCCTCTTGCTTCCATTACCATGGTCTTGTTATACATTACTAGTTTGTTATCTGAAACCCAACATAGATGAAGTTGCATAAGTAGTCTTGATGAGAGCTCTGCAATGGCTTACGGTCACACTACCCTGAGAACGCCCGATCTCGTCTGATCTCGGATGCTAAGCAGGGTTTGGCCTGGTTAGTACTTGGATGGGAGACCACCTGGGAATACCAGGTGCTGTAAGCTTTTCCCCTCTTGCTTCCATTACCATGGTCTTGTTATACATTACTAGTTTGTTATCTGAAACCCAACATAGATGAAGTTGCATAAGTAGTCTTGATGAGAGCTCTGCAATGGCTTACGGTCACACTACCCTGAGAACGCCCGATCTCGTCTGATCTCGGAAGCTAAGCAGGGTTTGGCCTGGTTAGTACTTGGATGGGAGACCACCTGGGAATACCAGGTGCTGTAAGCTTTTCCCCTCTTGCTTCCATTACCATGGTCTTGTTATACATTACTAGTTTGTTATCTGAAACCCAACATAGATGAAGTTGCATAAGTAGTCTTGATGAGAGCTCTGCAATGGCTTACGGTCACACTACCCTGAGAACGCCCGATCTCGTCTGATCTCGTCTGATCTCGGAAGCTAAGCAGGGTTTGGCCTGGTTAGTACTTGGATGGGAGACCACCTGGGAATACCAGGTGCTGTAAGCTTTTCCCCTCTTGCTTCCATTACCATGGTCTTGTTATACATTACTAGTTTGTTATCTGAAACCCAACATAGATGAAGTTGCATAAGTAGTCTTGATGAGAGCTCTGCAATGGCTTACGGTCACACTACCCTGAGAACGCCCGATCTCGTCTGATCTCGGAAGCTAAGCAGGGTTTGGCCTGGTTAGTACTTGGATGGGAGACCACCTGGGAATACCAGGTGCTGTAAGCTTTTCCCCTCTTGCTTCCATTACCATGGTCTTGTTATACATTACTAGTTTGTTATCTGAAACCCAACATAGATGAAGTTGCATAAGTAGTCTTGATGAGAGCTCTGCAATGTCTTACGGTCACACTACCCTGAGAACGCCCGATCTCGTCTGATCTCGGAAGCTAAGCAGGGTTTGACCTGGTTAGTACTTGGATGGGAGACCACCTGGGAATACCAGGTGCTGTAAGCTCTTCCCCTCTTTCTTCCATTACCATGGTCTTGTTACACATTACTAGTTTGTTATCTGAAACCCAACATAGATTAAGTTGCATAAGTAGTCTTGATGAGAGCTCTGCAATGGCTTACGGTCACACTACCCTGAGAACGCCCGATCTCGTCTGATCTCGGAAGGTAAGCAGGGTTTGGCCTGGTTAGTACGTGGATGGGAGACCACCTGGGAATACCA
>NW_026040046.1:270000-277500 GCF_023375975.1 Astyanax mexicanus
ACCCTGAGAACGCCCGATCTCGTCTGATCTCGGAAGCTAAGCAGGGTTTGGCCTGGTTAGTACTTGGATGGGAGACCACCTGGGAATACCAGGTGCTGTAAGCTTTTCCCCTCTTGCTTCCATTACCATGGTCTTGTTATTCATTACTAGTTTGTTATCTGAAACCCAACATAGATGAAGTTGCATAAGTAGTCTTGATGAGAGCTCTGCAATGGCTTACGGTCACACTACCCTGAGAACGCCCGATCTCGTCTGATCTCGGTAGCTAAGCAGGGTTTGGCCTGGTTAGTACTTGGATGGGAGACCACCTGGGAATACCAGGTGCTGTAAGCTTTTCCCCTCTTGCTTCCATTACCATGGTCTTGTTATACATTACTAGTTTGTTATCTGAAACCCAACATAGATGAAGTTGCATAAGTAGTCTTGATGAGAGCTCTGCAATGGCTTACGGTCACACTACCCTGAGAACGCCCGATCTCGTCTGATCTCGGAAGCTAAGCAGGGTTTGGCCTGGTTAGTAATTGGATGGGAGACCACCTGGGAATACCAGGTGCTGTAAGCTTTTCCCCTCTTGCTTCCATTACCATGGTCTTGTTATACATTACTAGTTTGTTATCTGAAACCCAACATAGATGAAGTCGCATAAGTAGTCTTGATGAGAGCTCTGCAATGGCTTACGGTCACACTACCCTGAGAACGCCCGATCTCGTCTGATCTCGGAAGCTAAGCAGGGTTTGGCCTGGTTAGTACTTGGATGGGAGACCACCTGGGAATACCAGGTGCTGTAAGCTTTTCCCCTCTTGCTTCCATTACCATGGTCTTGTTATACATTACTAGTTTGTTATCTGAAACCCAACATAGATGAAGTTGCATGAGTAGTCTTGATGAGAGCTCTGCAATGGCTTACGTTCACACTACCCTGAGAACGCCCGATCTCGTCTGATCTCCGAAGCTAAGCAGGGTTTGGCCTGGTTAGTACTTGGATGGGAGACCACCTGGGAATACCAGGTGCTGTAAGCTTTTCCCCTCTTGCTTCCATTACCATGGTCTTGTTATACATTACTAGTTTGTTATCTGAAACCCAACATAGATGAAGTTGCATAAGTAGTCTTGATGAGAGCTCTGCAATGGCTTATGGTCACACTACCCTGAGAACGCCCGATCTCGTCTGATCTCGGAAGCTAAGCAGGGTTTGGCCTGGTTAGTACTTGGATGGGAGACCACCTGGGAATACCAGGTGCTGTAAGCTTTTCCCCTCTTGCTTCCATTACCATGGTCTTGTTATACATTACTAGTTTGTTATCTGAAACCCAACATAGATGAAGTTGCATAAGTAGTCTTGATGAGAGCTCTGCAATGGCTTACGGTCACACTACCCTGAGAACGCCCGATCTCGTCTGATCTCGGAAGCTAAGCAGGGTTTGGCCTGGTTAGTACTTGGATGGGAGACCACCTGGGAATACCAGGTGCTGTAAGCTTTTCCCCTCTTGCTTCCATTACCATGGTCTTGTTATACATTACTAGTTTGTTATCTGAAACCCAACATAGATGAAGTTGCATAAGTAGTCTTGATGAGAGCTCTGCAATGGCTTACGGTCACACTACCCTGAGAACGCCCGATCTCGTCTGATCTCGGAAGCTAAGCAGGGTTTGGCCTGGTTAGTACTTGGATGGGAGACCACCTGGGAATACCAGGTGCTGTAAGCTTTTCCCCTCTTGCTTCCATTACCATGGTCTTGTTATACATTACTAGTTTGTTATCTGAAACCCAACATAGATGAAGTTGCATAAGTAGTCTTGATGAGAGCTCTGCAATGGCTTACGGTCACACTACCCTGAGAACGCCCGATCTCGTCTGATCTCGGAAGCTAAGCAGGGTTTGGCCTGGTTAGTACTTGGATGGGAGACCACCTGGGAATACCAGGTGCTGTAAGCTTTTCCCCTCTTGCTTCCATTACCATGGTCTTGTTATACATTACTAGTTTGTTATCTGAAACCCAACATAGATGAAGTTGCATAAGTAGTCTTGATGAGAGCTCTGCAATGGCTTACGGTCACACTACCCTGAGAACGCCCGATCTCGTCTGATCTCGGAAGCTAAGCAGGGTTTGGCCTGGTTAGTACTTGGATGGGAGACCACCTGGGAATACCAGGTGCTGTAAGCTTTTCCCCTCTTGCTTCCATTACCATGGTCTTGTTATACATTACTAGTTTGTTATCTGAAACCCAACATAGATGAAGTTGCATAAGTAGTCTTGATGAGAGCTCTGCAATGGCTTACGGTCACACTACCCTGAGAACGCCCGATCTCGTCTGATCTCGGAAGCTAAGCAGGGTTTGGCCTGGTTAGTACTTGGATGGGAGACCACCTGGGAATACCAGGTGCTGTAAGCTTTTCCCCTCTTGCTTCCATTACAATGGTCTTGTTATACATTACTAGTTTGTTATCTGAAACCCAACATAGATGAAGTTGCATAAGTAGTCTTGATGAGAGCTCTGCAATGGCTTACGGTCACACTACCCTGAGAACGCTCGATCTCGTCTGATCTCGGAAGCTAAGCAGGGTTTGGCCTGGTTAGTACTTGGATGGGAGACCACCTGGGAATACCAGGTGCTGTAAGCTTTTCCCCTCTTGCTTCCATTACCATGGTCTTGTTATACATTACTAGTTTGTTATCTGAAACCCAACATAGATGAAGTTGCATAAGTAGTCTTGATGAGAGCTCTGCAATGGCTTACGGTCACACTACCCTGAGAACGCCCGATCTCGTCTGATCTCGGAAGCTAAGCAGGGTTTGTCCTGGTTAGTACTTGGATGGGAGACCACCTGGGAATACCAGGTGCTGTAAGCTTTTCCCCTCTTGCTTCCATTACCATGGTCTTGTTATACATTACTAGTTTGTTATCTGAAACCCAACATAGATGAAGTTGCATAAGTAGTCTTGATGAGAGCTCTGCAATGGCTTACGGTCACACTACCCTGAGAACGCCCGATCTCGTCTGATCTCGGAAGCTAAGCAGGGTTTGGCCTGGTTAGTACTTGGATGGGAGACCACCTGGGAATACCAGGTGCTGTAAGCTTTTCCCCTCTTGCTTCCATTACCATGGTCTTGTTATACATTACTAGTTTGTTATCTGAAACCCAACATAGATGAAGTTGCATAAGTAGTCTTGATGAGAGCTCTGCAATGGCTTACGGTCACACTACCCAGAGAACGCCCGATCTCGTCTGATCTCGGAAGCTAAGCAGGGTTTGGCCTGGTTAGTACTTGGATGGGAGACCACCTGGGAATACCAGGTGCTGTAAGCTTTTCCCCTCTTGCTTCCATTACCATGGTCTTGTTATACATTACTAGTTTGTTATCTGAAACCCAACATAGATGAAGTTGCATAAGTAGTCTTGATGAGAGCTCTGCAATGGCTTACGGTCACACTACCCTGAGAACGCCCGATCTCGTCTGATCTCGGAAGCTAAGCAGGGTTTGGCCTGGTTAGTACTTGGATGGGAGACCACCTGGGAATACCAGGTGCTGTAAGCTTTTCCCCTCTTGCTTCCATTACCATGGTCTTGTTATACATTACTAGTTTGTTATCTGAAACCCAACATAGATGAAGTTGCATAAGTAGTCTTGATGAGAGCTCTGCAATGGCTTACGGTCACACTACCCTGAGAACGCCCGATCTCGTCTGATCTCGGAAGCTAAGCACGGTTTGGCCTGGTTAGTACTTGGATGGGAGACCACCTGGGAATACCAGGTGCTGTAAGCTTTTTCCCTCTCGCTTCCATCACAATGGTCTTGTTATACATTACTAGTTTGTTATCTGAGACCCAACATAGATGAAGTTGCATAAGTAGTCTTGATGAGAGTTCTGCAATGGCTTACGGTTACACTACCCTGAGAACGCCCGATCTCGTCTGATCTCGGAAGCTAAGCAGGGTTTGGCCTGGTTAGTACTTGGATGGGAGACCACCTGGGAATACCAGGTGCTGTAAGCTTTTCCCCTCTTGCTTCCATTACCATGGTCTTGTTATACATTACTAGTTTGTTATCTGAAACCCAACATAGTTGAAGTTGCATAAGTAGTCTTGATGAGAGCTCTGCAATGGCTTGTGGTCACACTACCCTGAGAACGCCCGATCTCGTCTGATCTCGGAAGCTAAGCAGGGTTTGGCCTGGTTAGTACTTGGATGGGAGACCACCTGGGAATACCAGGTGCTGTAAGCTTTTCCCCTCTTGCTTCCATTACCATGGTCTTGTTATACATTACTAGTTTGTTATCTGAAACCCAACATAGATGAAGTTGCATAAGTAGTCTTGATGAGAGCTCTGCAATGGCTTACGGTCACACTACCCTGAGAACGCCCGATCTCGTCTGATCTCGGAAGCTAAGCAGGGTTTGGCCTGGTTAGTACTTGGATGGGAGACCACCTGGGAATACCAGGTGCTGTAAGCTTTTCCCCTCTTGCTTCCATTACCATGGTCTTGTTATACATTACTAGTTTGTTATCTGAAACCCAACATAGATGAAGTTGCATAAGTAGTCTTGATGAGAGCTCTGTAATGGCTTACGGTCACACTACCCTGAGAACGCCCGATCTCGTCTGATCTCGGAAGCTAAGCAGGGTTTGGCCTGGTTAGTACTTGGATGGGAGACCACCTGGAAATACCAGGTGCTGTAAGCTTTTCCCCTCTTGCTTCCATTACCATGGTCTTGTTATACATTACTAGTTTGTTATCTGAAACCCAACATAGATGAAGTTGCATAAGTAGTCTTGATGAGAGCTCTGCAATGGCTTACGGTCACACTACCCTGAGAACGCCCGATCTCTTCTGATCTCGGAAGCTAAGCAGGGTTTGGCCTGGTTAGTACTTGGATGGGAGACCACCTGGGAATACCAGGTGCTGTAAGCTTTTCCCCTCTTGCTTCCATTACCATGGTCTTGTTATACATTACTAGTTTGTTATCTGAAACCCAACATAGATGAAGTTGCATAAGTAGTCTTGATGAGAGCTCTGCAATGGCTTACGGTCACACTACCCTGAGAACGCCCGATCTCGTCTGATCTCGGAAGCTAAGCAGGGTTTGGCCTGGTTAGTACTTGGATGGGAGACCACCTGGGAATACCAGGTGCTGTAAGCTTTTCCCCTCTTGCTTCCATTACCATGGTCTTGTTATACATTACTAGTTTGTTATCTGAAACCCAACATAGATGAAGTTGCATAAGTAGTCTTGATGAGAGCTCTGCAATGGCTTACGGTCACACTACCCTGAGAACGCCCGATCTCGTCTGATCTCGGAAGCTAAGCAGGGTTTGGCCTGGTTAGTACTTGGATGGGAGACCACCTGGGAATACCAGGTGCTGTAAGCTTTTCCCCTCTTGCTTCCATTACCATGGTCTTGTTATACATTACTAGTTTGTTATCTGAAACCCAACATAGATGAAGTTGCATAAGTAGTCTTGATGAGAGCTCTGCAATGGCTTACGGTCACACTACCCTGAGAACGCCCGATCTCGTCTGATCTCGGAAGCTAAGCAGGGTTTGGCCTGGTTAGTACTTGGATGGGAGACCACCTGGGAATACCAGGTGCTGTAAGCTTTTCCCCTCTTGCTTCCATTACCATGGTCTTGTTATACATTACTAGTTTGTTATCTGAAACCCAACATAGATGAAGTTGCATAAGTAGTCTTGATGAGAGCTCTGCAATGGCTTACGGTAACACTACCCTGAGAACGCCCAATCTCGTCTGATCTCGGAAGCTAAGCACGGTTTGGCCTGGTTAGTACTTGGATGGGAGACCACCTGGGAATACCAGGTGCTGTAAGCTTTTTCCCTCTCGCTTCCATCACAATGGTCTTGTTATACATTACTAGTTTGTTATCTGAGACCCAACATAGATGAAGTTGCATAAGTAGTCTTGATGAGAGTTCTGCAATGGCTTACGGTTACACTACCCTGAGAACGCCCGATCTCGTCTGATCTCGGAAGCTAAGCAGGGTTTGGCCTGGTTAGTACTTGGATGGGAGACCACCTGGGAATACCAGGTGCTGTAAGCTTTTCCCCTCTTGCTTCCATTACCATGGTCTTGTTATACATTACTAGTTTGTTATCTGAAACCCAACATAGTTGAAGTTGCATAAGTAGTCTTGATGAGAGCTCTGCAATGGCTTGTGGTCACACTACCCTGAGAACGCCCGATCTCGTCTGATCTCGGAAGCTAAGCAGGGTTTGGCCTGGTTAGTACTTGGATGGGAGACCACCTGGGAATACCAGGTGCTGTAAGCTTTTCCCCTCTTGCTTCCATTACCATGGTCTTGTTATACATTACTAGTTTGTTATCTGAAACCCAACATAGATGAAGTTGCATAAGTAGTCTTGATGAGAGCTCTGCAATGGCTTACGGTCACACTACCCTGAGAACGCCCGATCTCGTCTGATCTCGGAAGCTAAGCAGGGTTTGGCCTGGTTAGTACTTGGATGGGAGACCAACTGGGAATACCAGGTGCTGTAAGCTTTTCCCCTCTTGCTTCCATTACCATGGTCTTGTTATACATTACTAGTTTGTTATCTGAAACCCAACATAGATGAAGTTGCATAAGTAGTCTTGATGAGAGCTCTGTAATGGCTTACGGTCACACTACCCTGAGAACGCCCGATCTCGTCTGATCTCGGAAGCTAAGCAGGGTTTGGCCTGGTTAGTACTTGGATGGGAGACCACCTGGAAATACCAGGTGCTGTAAGCTTTTCCCCTCTTGCTTCCATTACCATGGTCTTGTTATACATTACTAGTTTGTTATCTGAAACCCAACATAGATGAAGTTGCATAAGTAGTCTTGATGAGAGCTCTGCAATGGCTTACGGTCACACTACCCTGAGAACGCCTGATCTCGGAAGCTAAGCAGGGTTTGGCCTGGTTAGTACTTGGATGGGAGACCACCTGGGAATACCAGGTGCTGTAAGCTTTTCCCCTCTTGCTTCCATTACCATGGTCTTGTTATACATTACTAGTTTGTTATCTGAAACCCAACATAGATGAAGTTGCATAAGTAGTCTTGATGAGAGCTCTGCAATGGCTTACGGTCACACTACCCTGAGAACGCCCGATCTCGTCTGATCTCGGAAGCTAAGCAGGGTTTGGCCTGGTTAGTACTTGGATGGGAGACCACCTGGGAATACCAGGTGCTGTAAGCTTTTCCCCTCTTGCTTCCATTACCATGGTCTTGTTATACATTACTAGTTTGTTATCTGAAACCCAACATAGATGAAGTTGCATAAGTAGTCTTGATGAGAGCTCTGCAATGGCTTACGGTCACACTACCCTGAGAACGCCCGATCTCGTCTGATGTCGGAAGCTAAGCAAGGTTTGGCCTGGTTAGTACTTGGATGGGAGACCACCTGGGAATACCAGGTGCTGTAAGCTTTTCCCCTCTTGCTTCCATTACCATGGTCTTGTTATACATTACTAGTTTGTTATCTGAAACCCAACATAGATGAAGTT
>NW_026040046.1:292500-305000 GCF_023375975.1 Astyanax mexicanus
AGTACTTGGATGGGAGACCACCTGGGAATACCAGGTGCTGTAAGCTTTTCCCCTCTTGCTTCCATTACCATGGTCTTGTTATACATTACTAGTTTGTTATCTGAAACCCAACATAGATGAAGTTGCATAAGTAGTCTTGATGAGAGCTCTGCAATGGCTTACGGTCACACTACCCTGAGAACGCCCGATCTCGTCTGATCTCGGAAGCTAAGCAGGGTTTGGCCTGGTTAGTACTTGGATGGGAGACCACCTGGGAATACCAGGTGCTGTAAGCTTTTCCCCTCTTGCTTCCATTACCATGGTCTTGTTATACATTACTAGTTTGTTATCTGAAACCCAACATAGATGAAGTTGCATAAGTAGTCTTGATGAGAGCTCTGCAATGGCTTACGGTCACACTACCCTGAGAACACCCGATCTCGTCTGATCTCGGAAGCTAAGCAGGGTTTGGCCTGGTTAGTACTTGGATGGGAGACCACCTGGGAATACCAGGTGCTGTAAGCTTTTCCCCTCTTGCTTCCATTACCATGGTCTTGTTATACATTACTAGTTTGTTATCTGAAACCCAACATAGATGAAGTTGCATAAGTAGTCTTGATGAGAGCTCTGCAATGGCTTACGGTCACACTACCCTGAGAACGCCCGATCTCGTCTGATCTCGGAAGCTAAGCAGGGTTTGGCCTGGTTAGTACTTGGATGGGAGACCACCTGGGAATACCAGGTGCTGTAAGCTTTTCCCCTCTTGCTTCCATTACCATGGTCTTGTTATACATTACTAGTTTGTTATCTGAAACCCAACATAGATGAAGTTGCATAAGTAGTCTTGATGACAGCTCTGCAATGGCTTACGGTCACACTACCCTGAGAACGCCCGATCTCGTCTGATCTCGGAAGCTAAGCAGGGTTTGGCCTGGTTAGTACTTGGATGGGAGACCACCTGGGAATACCAGGTGCTGTAAGCTTTTCCCCTCTTGCTTCCATTACCATGGTCTTGTTATACATTACTAGTTTGTTATCTGAAACCCAACATAGATGAAGTTGCATAAGTAGTCTTGATGAGAGCTCTGCAATGGCTTACGGTCACACTACCCTGAGAACGCCCGATCTCGTCTGATCTCGGAAGCTAAGCAGGGTTTGGCCTGGTTAGTACTTGGATGGGAGACCACCTGGGAATACCAGGTGCTGTAAGCTTTTCCCCTCTTGCTTCCATTACCATGGTCTTGTTATACATTACTAGTTTGTTATCTGAAACCCAACATAGATGAAGTTGCATAAGTAGTCTTGATGAGAGCTCTGCAATGGCTTACGGTCACACTACCCTGAGAACGCCCGATCTCGTCTGATCTCGGAAGCTAAGCAGGGTTTGGCCTGGTTAGTACTTGGTTGGGAGACCACCTGGGAATACCAGGTGCTGTAAGCTTTTCCCCTCTTGCTTCCATTACCATGGTCTTGTTATAGATTACTAGTTTGTTATCTGAAACCCAACATAGATGAAGTTGCATAAGTAGTCTTGATGAGAGCTCTGCAATGGCTTACGGTCACACTACCCTGAGAACGCCCGATCTCGTCTGATCTCGGAAGCTAAGCAGGGTTTGGCCTGGTTAGTACTTGGATGGGAGACCACCTGGGAATACCAGGTGCTGTAAGCTTTTCCCCTCTTGCTTCCATTACCATGGTCTTGTTATACATTACTAGTTTGTTATCTGAAACCCAACATAGATGAAGTTGCATAAGTAGTCTTGATGAGAGCTCTGCAATGGCTTACGGTCACACTACCCTGAGAACGCCCCATCTCGTCTGATCTCGGAAGCTAAGCAGGGTTTGGCCTGGTTAGTACTTGGATGGGAGACCACCTGGGAATACCAGGTGCTGTAAGCTTTTCCCCTCTTGCTTCCATTACCATGGTCTTGTTATACATTACTAGTTTGTTATCTGAAACCCAACATAGATGAAGTTGCATAAGTAGTCTTGATGAGAGCTCTGCAATGGCTTACGGTCACACTACCCTGAGAACGCCCGATCTCGTCTGATCTCGGAAGCTAAGCAGGGTTTGGCCTGGTTAGTACTTGGATGGGAGACCACCTGGGAATACCAGGTGCTGTAAGCTTTTCCCCTCTTGCTTCCATTACCATGGTCTTGTTATACATTACTAGTTTGTTATCTGAAACCCAACATAGATGAAGTTGCATAAGTAGTCTTGATGAGAGCTCTGCAATGGCTTACGGTCACACTACCCTGAGAACACCCGATCTCGTCTGATCTCGGAAGCTAAGCAGGGTTTGGCCTGGTTAGTACTTGGATTGGAGACCACCTGGGAATACCAGGTGCTGTAAGCTTTTCCCCTCTTGCTTCCATTACCATGGTCTTGTTATACATTACTAGTTTGTTATCTGAAACCCAACATAGATGAAGTTGCATAAGTAGTCTTGATGAGAGCTCTGCAATGGCTTACGGTCACACTACCCTGAGAACGCCCGATCTCATCTGATCTCGGAAGCTAAGCAGGGTTTGGCCTGGTTAGTACTTGGATGGGAGACCACCTGGGAATACCAGGTGCTGTAAGCTTTTCCCCTCTTGCTTCCATTACCATGGTCTTGTTATACATTACTAGTTTGTTATCTGAAACCCAACATAGATGAAGTTGCATAAGTAGTCTTGATGAGAGCTCTGCAATGGCTTACGGTCACACTACCCTGAGAACGCCCGATCTCGTCTGATCTCGGAAGCTAAGCAGGGTTTGGCCTGGTTAGTACTTGGATGGGAGACCACCTGGGAATACCAGGTGCTGTAAGCTTTTCCCCTCTTGCTTCCATTACCATGGTCTTGTTATACATTACTAGTTTGTTATCTGAAACCCAACATAGATGAAGTTGCATAAGTAGTCTTGATGAGAGATCTGCAATGGCTTACGGTCACACTACCCTGAGAACGCCCGATCTCGTCTGATCTCGGAAGCTAAGCAGGGTTTGGCCTGGTTAGTACTTGGATGGGAGACCACCTGGGAATACCAGGTGCTGTAAGCTTTTCCCCTCTTGCTTCCATTACCATGGTCTTGTTATACATTACTAGTTTGTTATCTGAAACCCAACATAGATGAAGTTGCATAAGTAGTCTTGATGAGAGCTCTGCAATGGCTTACGGTCACACTACCCTGAGAACGCCCGATCTCGTCTGATCTCGGAAGCTAAGCAGGGTTTGGCCTGGTTAGTACTTGGATGGGAGACCACCTGGGAATACCAGGTGCTGTAAGATTTCCCCTCTTGCTTCCATTACCATGGTCTTGTTATACATTACTAGTTTGTTATCTGAAACCCAACATAGATGAAGTTGCATAAGTAGTCTTGATGAGAGCTCTGCGATGGCTTACGGTCACACTACCCTGAGAACGCCCGATCTCGTCTGAGCTCGGAAGCTAAGCAGGGTTTGGCCTGGTTAGTACTTGGATGGGAGACCACCTGGGAATACCAGGTGCTGTAAGCTTTTCCCCTCTTGCTTCCATTACCATGGTCTTGTTATACATTACTAGTTTGTTATCTGAAACCCAACATAGATGAAGTTGCATAAGTAGTCTTGATGAGAGCTCTGCAATGGCTTACGGTCACACTACCCTGAGAACGCCCGATCTCGTCTGATCTCGGAAGCTAAGCAGGGTTTGGCCTGGTTAGTACTTGGATGGGAGACCACCTGGGAATACCAGGTGCTGTAAGCTTTTCCCCTCTTGCTTCCATTACCATGGTCTTGTTATACATTACTAGTTTGTTATCTGAAACCCAACATAGATGAAGTTGCATAAGTAGTCTTGATGAGAGCTCTGCAATGGCTTACGGTCACACTACCCTGAGAACGCCCGATCTCGTCTGATCTCGGAAGCTAAGCAGGGTTTGGCCTGGTTAGTACTTGGATGGGAGACCACCTGGGAATACCAGGTGCTGTAAGCTTTTCCCCTCTTGCTTCCATTACCATGGTCTTGTTATAAATTACTAGTTTGTTATCTGAAACCCAACATAGATGAAGTTGCATAAGTAGTCTTGATGAGAGCTCTGCAATGGCTTACGGTCACACTACCCTGAGAACGCCCGATCTCGTCTGATCTCGGAAGCTAAGCAGGGTTTGGCCTGGTTAGTACTTGGATGGGAGACCACCTGGGAATACCAGGTGCTGTAAGCTTTTCCCCTCTTGCTTCCATTACCATGGTCATGTTATACATTACTAGTTTGTTATCTGAAACCCAACATAGATGAAGTTGCATAAGTAGTCTTGATGAGAGCTCTGCAATGGCTTACGGTCACACTACCCTGAGAACGCCCGATCTCGTCTGATCTCGGAAGCTAAGCAGGGTTTGGCCTGGTTAGTACTTGGATGGGAGACCACCTGGGAATACCAGGTGCTGTAAGCTTTTCCCCTCTTGCTTCCATTACCATGGTCTTGTTATACATTACTAGTTTGTTATCTGAAACCCAACATAGATGAAGTTGCATAAGTAGTCTTGATGAGAGCTCTGCAATGGCTTACAGTCACACTACCCTGAGAACGCCCGATCTCGTCCGATCTCGGAAGCTAAGCAGGGTTTGGCCTGGTTAGTACTTGGATGGGAGACCACCTGGGAATGCCTGGTGCTGTAAGCTTTTCCCCTCTTGCTTCCATTACCATGGTCTTGTTATACATTACTAGTTTGTTATCTGAAACCCAACATAGATGAAGTTGCATAAGTAGTCTTGATGAGAGCTCTGCAATGGCTTACGGTCACACTACCCTGAGAACGCCCAATCTCGTCTGATCTCGGAAGCTAAGCAGGGTTTGGCCTGGTTAGTACTTGGATGGGAGACCACCTGGGAATACCAGGTGCTGTAAGCTTTTCCCCTCTTGCTTCCATTACCATGGTCTTGTTATACATTACTAGTTTGTTATCTGAAACCCAACATAGATGAAGTTGCATAAGTAGTCTTGATAAGAGCTCTGCAATGGCTTACGGTCACACTACCCTGAGAACGCCCAATCTCGTCTGATCTCGGAAGCTAAGCAGGGTTTGGCCTGGTTAGTACTTGGATGGGAGACCACCTGGGAATACCAGGTGCTGTAAGCTTTTCCCCTCTTGCTTCCATTACCATGGTCTTGTTATACATTACTAGTTTGTTATCTGAAACCCAACATAGATGAAGTTGCATGAGTAGTCTTGATGAGAGCTCTGCAATGGCTTACGGTCACACTACCCTGAGAACGCCCGATCTCGTCTGATCTCGGAAGCTAAGCAGGGTTTGGCCTGGTTAGTACTTGGATGGGAGACCACCTGGGAATACCAGGTGCTGTAAGCTTTTCCCCTCTTGCGTCCATTACCATGGTCTTGTTATACATTACTAGTTTGTTATCTGAAACCCAACATAGATGAAGTTGCATAAGTAGTCTTGATGAGAGCTCTGCAATGGCTTACGGTCACACTACCCTGAGAACGCCCGATCTCGTCTGATCTCGGAAGCTAAGCAGGGTTTGGCCTGGTTAGTACTTGGATGGGAGACCACCTGGGAATACCAGGTGCTGTAAGCTTTTCCCCTCTTGCTTCCATTACCATGGTCATGTTATACATTACTAGTTTGTTATCTGAAACCCAACATAGATGAAGTTGCATAAGTAGTCTTGATGAGAGCTCTGCAATGGCTTACGGTCACACTACCCTGAGAACGCCCGATCTCGTCTGATCTCGGAAGCTAAGCAGGGTTTGGCCTGGTTAGTACTTGGATGGGAGACCACCTGGGAATACCAGGTGCTGTAAGCTTTTCCCCTCTTGCTTCCATTACCATGGTCTTGTTATACATTACTAGTTTGTTATCTGAAACCCAACATAGATGAAGTTGCATAAGTAGTCTTGATGAGAGCTCTGCAATGGCTTACAGTCACACTACCCTGAGAACGCCCGATCTCGTCCGATCTCGGAAGCTAAGCAGGGTTTGGCCTGGTTAGTACTTGGATGGGAGACCACCTGGGAATGCCTGGTGCTGTAAGCTTTTCCCCTCTTGCTTCCATTACCATGGTCTTGTTATACATTACTAGTTTGTTATCTGAAACCCAACATAGATGAAGTTGCATAAGTAGTCTTGATGAGAGCTCTGCAATGGCTTACGGTCACACTACCCTGAGAACGCCCAATCTCGTCTGATCTCGGAAGCTAAGCAGGGTTTGGCCTGGTTAGTACTTGGATGGGAGACCACCTGGGAATACCAGGTGCTGTAAGCTTTTCCCCTCTTGCTTCCATTACCATGGTCTTGTTATACATTACTAGTTTGTTATCTGAAACCCAACATAGATGAAGTTGCATAAGTAGTCTTGATAAGAGCTCTGCAATGGCTTACGGTCACACTACCCTGAGAACGCCCGATCTCGTCGGATCTCGGAAGCTAAGCAGGGTTTGGCCTGGTTAGTACTTGGATGGGAGACCACCTGGGAATACCAGGTGCTGTAAGCTTTTCCCCTCTTGCTTCCATTACCATGGTCTTGTTATACATTACTAGTTTGTTATCTGAAACCCAACATAGATGAAGTTGCATGAGTAGTCTTGATGAGAGCTCTGCAATGGCTTACGGTCACACTACCCTGAGAACACCCGATCTCGTCTGATCTCGGAAGCTAAGCAGGGTTTGGCCTGGTTAGTACTTGGATGGGAGACCACCTGGGAATACCAGGTGCTGTAAGCTTTTCCCCTCTTGCGTCCATTACCATGGTCTTGTTATACATTACTAGTTTGTTATCTGAAACCCAACATAGATGAAGTTGCATAAGTAGTCTTGATGAGAGCTCTGCAATGGCTTACGGTCACACTACCCTGAGAACGCCCGATCTCGTCTGATCTCGGAAGCTAAGCAGGGTTTGGCCTGGTTAGTACTTGGATGGGAGACCACCTGGGAATACCAGGTGCTGTAAGCTTTTCCCCTCTTGCTTCCATTACCATGGTCTTGTTATACATTACTTGTTTGTTATCTGAAACCCAACATAGATGAAGTTGCATAAGTAGTCTTGATGAGAGCTCTGCAATGGCTTACGGTCACACTACCCTGAGAACGCCCGATCTCGTCTGATCTCGGAAGCTAAGCAGGGTTTGGCCTGGTTAGTACTTGGATGGGAGACCACCTGGGAATACCAGGTGCTGTAAGCTTTTCCCCTCTTGCTTCCATTACCATGGTCTTGTTATACATTACTAGTTTGTTATCTGAAACCCAACATAGATGAAGTTGCATAAGTAGTCTTGATGAGAGCTCTGCAATGGCTTACGGTCACACTACCCTGAGAACGCCCGATCTCGTCTGATCTCGGAAGCTAAGCAGGGTTTGGCCTGGTTAGTACTTGGATGGGAGACCACCTGGGAATACCAGGTGCTGTAAGCTTTTCCCCTCTTGCTTCCATTACCATGGTCTTGTTATACATTACTAGTTTGTTATCTGAAACCCAACATAGATGAAGTTGCATAAGTAGTCTTGATGAGAGCTCTGCAATGGCTTACAGTCACACTACCCTGAGAACGCCCGATCTCGTCTGATCTCGGAAGCTAAGCAGGGTTTGGCCTGGTTAGTACTTGGATGGGAGACCACCTGGGAATACCTGGTGCTGTAAGCTTTTCCCCTCTTGCTTCCATTACCATGGTCTTGTTATACATTACTAGTTTGTTATCTGAAACCCAACATAGATGAAGTTGCATAAGTAGTCTTGATGAGAGCTCTGCAATGGCTTACGGTCACACTACCCTGAGAACGCCCGATCTCGTCTGATCTCGGAAGCTAAGCAGGGTTTGGCCTGGTTAGTACTTGGATGGGAGACCACCTGGGATTACCAGGTGCTGTAAGCTTTTCCCCTCTTGCTTCCATTACCATGGTCTTGTTATACATTACTAGTTTGTTATCTGAAACCCAACATAGATGAAGTTGCATAAGTAGTCTTGATGAGAGCTCTGCAATGGCTTACGGTCACACTACCCTGAGAACGCCCGATCTCGTCTGATCTCGGAAGCTAAGCAGGGTTTGGCCTGGTTAGTACTTGGATGGGAGACCACCTGGGAATACCAGGTGCTGTAAGCTTTTCCCCTCTTGCTTCCATTACCATGGTCTTGTTATACATTACTAGTTTGTTATCTGAAACCCAACATAGATGAAGTTGCATAAGTAGTCTTGATGAGAGCTCTGCAATGGCTTACAGTCACACTACCCTGAGAACGCCCGATCTCGTCCGATCTCGGAAGCTAAGCAGGGTTTGGCCTGGTTAGTACTTGGATGGGAGACCACCTGGGAATACCTGGTGCTGTAAGCTTTTCCCCTCTTGCTTCCATTACCATGGTCTTGTTATACATTACTAGTTTGTTATCTGAAACCCAACATAGATGAAGTTGCATAAGTAGTCTTGATGAGAGCTCTGCAATGGCTTACGGTCACACTACCCTGAGAACGCCCGATCTCGTCTGATCTCGGAAGCTAAGCAGGGTTTGGCCTGGTTAGTACTTGGATGGGAGACCACCTGGGAATACCAGGTGCTGTAAGCTTTTCCCCTCTTGCTTCCATTACCATTGTCTTGTTATACATTACTAGTTTTTTATCTGAAACCCAACATAGATGAAGTTGCATAAGTAGTCTTGATGAGAGCTCTTCAATGGCTTACGGTCACACTACCCTGAGAACGCCCGATCTCGTCTGATCTCGGAAGCTAAGCAGGGTTTGGCCTGGTTAGTACTTGGATGGGAGACCACCTGGGAATACCAGGTGCTGTAAGCTTTTCCCCTCTTGCTTCCATTACCATGGTCTTGTTATACATTACTAGTTTGTTATCTGAAACCCAACATAGATGAAGTTGCATAAGGAGTCTTGATGAGAGCTCTGCAATGGCTTACGGTCACACTACCCTGAGAACGCCCGATCTCGTCTGATCTCGGAAGCTAAGCAGGGTTTGGCCTGGTTAGTACTTGGATGGGAGACCACCTGGGAATACCAGGTGCTGTAAGCTTTTCCCCTCTTGCTTCCATTACCATGGTCTTGTTATACATTACTAGTTTGTTATCTGAAACCCAACATAGATGAAGTTGCATAAGTAGTCTTGATGAGAGCTCTGCAATGGCTTACGGTCACACTACCCTGAGAACGCCCGATCTCGTCTGATCTCGGAAGCTAAGCAGGTTTTGGCCTGGTTAGTACTTGGATGGGGGACCACCTGGGAATACCAGGTGCTGTATGCTTTTCCCCTCTTGCTTCCATTACCATGGTCTTGTTATACATTACTAGTTTGTTATCTGAAACCCAACATAGATGAAGTTGCATAAGTAGTCTTGATGAGAGCTCTGCAATGGCTTACGGTCACACTACCCTGAGAACGCCCCATCTCGTCTGATCTCGGAAGCTAAGCAGGGTTTGGCCTGGTTAGTACTTGGATGGGAGACCACCTGGGAATACCAGGTGCTGTAAGCTTTTCCTCTCTTTCTTCCATTACCATGGTCTTGTTATACATTACTAGTTTCTTATCTGAAACCCAACATAGATGAAGTTGCATAAGTAGTCTTGATGAGAGCTCTGCAATGGCTTACGGTCACACTACCCTGAGAACGCCCGATCTCGTCTGATCTCGGAAGCTAAGCAGGGTTTGGCCTGGTTAGTACTTGGATGGGAGACCACCTGGGAATACCAGGTGCTGTAAGCTTTTCCCCTCTTGCTTCCATTACCATGGTCTTGTTATACATTACTAGTTTCTTATCTGAAACCCAACATAGATGAAGTTGCATAAGTAGTCTTGATGAGAGCTCTGCAATTGCTTACGGTCACACTACCCTGAGAACGCCCGATCTCGTCTGATCTCGGAAGCTAAGCAGGGTTTGGCCTGGATAGTACTTGGATGGGAGACCACCTGGGAATACCAGGTGCTGTAAGCTTTTCCCCTCTTGCTTCCATTACCATGGTCTTGTTATACATTACTAGTTTGTTATCTGAAACCCAACATAGATGAAGTTGCATAAGTAGTCTTGATGAGAGCTCTGCAATGGCTTACGGTCACACTACCCTGAGAACGCCCGATCTCGTCTGATCTCGGAAGCTAAGCAGGGTTTGGCCTGGTTAGTACTTGGATGGGAGACCACCTGGGAATACCAGGTGCTGTAAGCTTTTCCCCTCTTGCTTCCATTACCATGGTCTTGTTATACATTACTAGTTTGTTATCTGAAACCCAACATAGATGAAGTTGCATGAGTAGTCTTGATGAGAGCTCTGCAATGGCTTACGGTCACACTACCCTGAGAACGCCCGATCTCGTCTGATCTCGGAAGCTAAGCAGGGTTTGGCCTGGTTAGTACTTGGATGGGAGACCACCTGGGAATACCAGGTGCTGTAAGCTTTTCCCCTCTTGCGTCCATTACCATGGTCTTGTTATACATTACTAGTTTGTTATCTGAAACCCAACATAGATGAAGTTGCATAAGTAGTCTTGATGAGAGCTCTGCAATGGCTTACGGTCACACTACCCTGAGAACGCCCGATCTCGTCTGATCTCGGAAGCTAAGCAGGGTTTGGCCTGGTTAGTACTTGGATGGGAGACCACCTGGGAATACCAGGTGCTGTAAGCTTTTCCCCTCTTGCTTCCATTACCATGGTCTTGTTATACATTACTTGTTTGTTATCTGAAACCCAACATAGATGAAGTTGCATAAGTAGTCTTGATGAGAGCTCTGCAATGGCTTACGGTCACACTACCCTGAGAACGCCCGATCTCGTCTGATCTCGGAAGCTAAGCAGGGTTTGGCCTGGTTAGTACTTGGATGGGAGACCACCTGGGAATACCAGGTGCTGTAAGCTTTTCCCCTCTTGCTTCCATTACCATGGTCTTGTTATACATTACTAGTTTGTTATCTGAAACCCAACATAGATGAAGTTGCATAAGTAGTCTTGATGAGAGCTCTGCAATGGCTTACGGTCACACTACCCTGAGAACGCCCGATCTCGTTTGATCTCGGAAGCTAAGCAGGGTTTGGCCTGGTTAGTACTTGGATGGGAGACCACCTGGGAATACCAGGTGCTGTAAGCTTTTCCCCTCTTGCTTCCATTACCATGGTCTTGTTATAGATTACTAGTTTGTTATCTGAAACCCAACATAGATGAAGTTGCATAAGTAGTCTTGATGAGAGCTCTGCAATGCCTTACGGTCACACTACCCTGAGAACGCCCAATCTCGTCTGATCTCGGAAGCTAAGCAGGGTTTGGCCTGGTTAGTACTTGGATGGGAGACCACCTGGGAATACCAGGTGCTGTAAGCTTTTCCCCTCTTGCTTCCATTACCATGGTCTTGTTATACATTACTAGTTTGTTATCTGAAACCCAACATAGATGAAGTTGCATAAGTAGTCTTGATGAGAGCTCTGCAATGGCTTACGGTCACACTACCCTGAGAACGCCCGATCTCGTCTGATCTCGGAAGCTAAGCAGTGTTTGGCCAGGTTAGTACTTGGATGGGAGACCACCTGGGAATACCAGGTGCTGTAAGCTTTTCCCCTCTTGCTTCCATTACCATGGTCTTGTTATACATTACTAGTTTGTTATCTGAAACCCAACATAGATGAAGTTGCATAAGTAGTCTTGATGAGAGCTCTGCAATGGCTTACGGTCACACTACCCTGAGAACGCCCGATCTCGTCTGATCTCGGAAGCTAAGCAGGGTTTGGCCTGGTTAGTGCTTGGATGGGAGACCACCTGAGAATACCAGGTGCTGTACGCTTTTCCCCTCTTGCTTCCATTACCATGGTCTTGTTATACATTACTAGTTTGTTATCTGAAACCCAACATAGATGAAGTTGCATAAGTAGTCTTGATGAGAGCTCTGCAATGGCTTACGGTCACACTACCCTGAGAACGCCCGATCTCGTCTGATCTCGGAAGCTAAGCAGGTTTTGGCCTGGTTAGTACTCGGATGGGAGACCACCTGGGAATACCAGGTGCTGTACGCTTTTCCCCTCTTGCTTCCATTACCATGGTCTTGTTATACATTACTAGTTTGTTATCTGAAACCCAACATAGATGAAGTTGCATAAGTAGTCTTGATGAGAGCTCTGCAATGGCTTACGGTCACACTACCCTGAGAACGCCCGATCTCGTCTGATCTCGGAAGCTAAGCAGGGTTTGGCCTGGTTAGTACTTGGATGGGAGACCACCTGGGAATACCAGGTGCTGTAAGCTTTTCCCCTCTTGCTTCCATTACCATGGTCTTGTTATACATTACTAGTTTGTTATCTGAAACCCAACATAGATGAAGTTGCATAAGTAGTCTTGATGAGAGCTCTGCAATGGCTTACGGTCACACTACCCTGAGAACGCCCGATCTCGTCTGATCTCGGAAGCTAAGCAGGGTTTGGCCTGGTTAGTACTTGGATGGGAGACCACCTGGGAATACCAGGTGCTGTAAGCTTTTCCCCTCTTGCTTCCATTACCATGGTCTTGTTATACATTACTAGTTTGTTATCTGAAACCCAACATAGATGAAGTTGCATAAGTAGT
>NW_026040046.1:312500-315000 GCF_023375975.1 Astyanax mexicanus
TCTGAAACCCAACATAGATGAAGTTGCATAAGTAGTCTTGATGAGAGCTCTGCAATGGCTTACGGTCACACTACCCTGAGAACGTCTGATCTCGGAAGCTAAGCAGGGTTTGGCCTGGTTAGTACTTGGATGGGAGACCACCTGGGAATACCAGGTGCTGTAAGCTTTTCCCCTCTTGCTTCCATTACCATGGTCTTGTTATACATTACTAGTTTGTTATCTGAAACCCAACATAGATGAAGTTGCATAAGTAGTCTTGATGAGAGCTCTGCAATGGCTTACGGTCACACTACCCTGAGAACGCCCGATCTCGTCTGATCTCGGAAGCTAAGCAGGGTTTGGCCTGGTTAGTACTTGGATGGGAGACCACCTGGGATTACCAGGTGCTGTAACCTTTTCCCCTCTTGCTTCCATTACCATGGTCTTGTTATACATTACTAGTTTGTTATCTGAAACCCAACATAGATGAAGTTGCATAAGTAGTCTTGATGAGAGCTCTGCAATGGCTTACGGTCACACTACCCTGAGAACGCCCGATCTCGTCTGATCTCGGAAGCTAAGCAGGGTTTGGCCTGGTTAGTACTTGGATGGGAGACCACCTGGGAATACCAGGTGCTGTAAGCTTTTCCCCTCTTGCTTCCATTACCATGGTCTTGTTATACATTACTAGTTTGTTATCTGAAACCCAACATAGATGAAGTTGCATAAGTAGTCTTGATGAGAGCTCTGCAATGGCTTACGGTCACACTACCCTGAGAACGCCCGATCTCGTCTGATCTCGGAAGCTAAGCAGGGTTTGGCCTGGTTAGTACTTGGATGGGAGACCACCTGGGAATACCAGGTGCTGTAAGCTTTTCCCCTCTTGCTTCCATTACCATGGTCTTGTTATACATTACTAGTTTGTTATCTGAAACCCAACATAGATGAAGTTGCATAAGTAGTCTTGATGAGAGCTCTGCAATGGCTTACGGTCACACTACCCTGAGAACGCCCGATCTCATCTGATCTCGGAAGCTAAGCAGGGTTTGGCCTGGTTAGTACTTGGATGGGAGACCACCTGGGAATACCAGGTGCTGTAAGCTTTTCCCCTCTTGCTTCCATTACCATGGTCTTGTTATACATTACTAGTTTGTTATCTGAAACCCAACATAGATGAAGTTGCATAAGTAGTCTTGATGAGAGCTCTGCAATGGCTTACGGTCACACTACCCTGAGAACGCCCGATCTCGTCTGATCTCGGAAGCTAAGCAGGGTTTGGCCTGGTTAGTACTTGGATGGGAGACCACCTGGGAATACCAGGTGCTGTAAGCTTTTCCCCTCTTGCTTCCATTACCATGGTCTTGTTATACATTACTAGTTTGTTATCTGAAACCCAACATAGATGAAGTTGCATAAGTAGTCTTGATGAGAGCTCTGCAATGGCTTACGGTCACACTACCCTGAGAACGCCCGATCTCGTCTGATCTCGGAAGCTAAGCAGGGTTTGGCCTGGTTAGTACTTGGATGGGAGACCACCTGGGAATACCAGGTGCTGTAAGCTTTTCCCCTCTTGCTTCCATTACCATGGTCTTGTTATACATTACTAGTTTGTTATCTGAAACCCAACATAGATGAAGTTGCATAAGTAGTCTTGATGAGAGCTCTGCAATGGCTTACGGTCACACTACCCTGAGAACGCCCGATCTCGTCTGATCTCGGAAGCTAAGCAGGGTTTGGCCTGGTTAGTACTTGGATGGGAGACCACCTGGGAATACCAGGTGCTGTAAGCTTTTCCCCTCTTGCTTCCATTACCATGGTCTTGTTATACATTACTAGTTTGTTATCTGAAACCCAACATAGATGAAGTTGCATAAGTAGTCTTGATGAGAGCTCTGCAATGGCTTACGGTCACACTACCCTGAGAACGCCCGATCTCGTCTGATCTCGGAAGCTAAGCAGGGTTTGGCCTGGTTAGTACTTGGATGGGAGACCACCTGGGAATACCAGGTGCTGTAAGCTTTTCCCCTCTTGCTTCCATTACCATGGTCTTGTTATACATTACTAGTTTGTTATCTGAAACCCAACATAGATGAAGTTGCATAAGTAGTCTTGATGAGAGCTCTGCAATGGCTTACGGTCACACTACCCTGAGAACGCCCGATCTCGTCTGATCTCGGAAGCTAAGCAGGGTTTGGCCTGGTTAGTACTTGGTTGGGAGACCACCTGGGAATACCAGGTGCTGTAAGCTTTTCCCCTCTTGCTTCCATTACCATGGTCTTGTTATACATTACTAGTTTGTTATCTGAAACCCAACATAGATGAAGTTGCATAAGTAGTCTTGATGAGAGCTCTGCAATGGCTTACGGTCACACTACCCTGAGAACGCCCGATCTCGTCTGATCTCGGAAGCTAAGCAGGGTTTGGCCTGGTTAGTACTTGGATGGGAGACCACCTGGGAATACCAGGTGCTGTAAGCTTTTCCCCTCTTGCTTCCATTACCATGGTCTTGTTATACATTACT
>NW_026040046.1:320000-332500 GCF_023375975.1 Astyanax mexicanus
CATTACCATGGTCTTGTTATACATTACTAGTTTGTTGTCTGAAACCCAACATAGATGAAGTTGCATAAGTAGTCTTGATGACAGCTCTGCAATGGCTTACGGTCACACTACCCTGAGAACGCCCGATCTCGTCTGATCTCGGAAGCTAAGCAGGGTTTGGCCTGGTTAGTACTTGGATGGGAGACCACCTGGGAATACCAGGTGCTGTAAGCTTTTCCCCTCTTGCTTCCATTACCATGGTCTTGTTATACATTACTAGTTTGTTATCTGAAACCCAACATAGATGAAGTTGCATAAGTAGTCTTGATGAGAGCTCTGCAATGGCTTACGGTCACACTACCCTGAGAACGCCCGATCTCGTCTGATCTCGGAAGCTAAGCAGGGTTTGGCCTGGTTAGTACTTGGATGGGAGACCACCTGGGAATACCAGGTGCTGTAAGCTTTTCCCCTCTTGCTTCCATTACCATGGTCTTGTTATACATTACTAGTTTGTTATCTGAAACCCAACATAGATGAAGTTGCATAAGTAGTCTTGATGAGAGCTCTGCAATGGCTTACGGTCACACTACCCTGAGAACGCCCGATCTCGTCTGATCTCGGAAGCTAAGCAGGGTTTGGCCTGGTTAGTACTTGGTTGGGAGACCACCTGGGAATACCAGGTGCTGTAAGCTTTTCCCCTCTTGCTTCCATTACCATGGTCTTGTTATAGATTACTAGTTTGTTATCTGAAACCCAACATAGATGAAGTTGCATAAGTAGTCTTGATGAGAGCTCTGCAATGGCTTACGGTCACACTACCCTGAGAACGCCCGATCTCGTCTGATCTCGGAAGCTAAGCAGGGTTTGGCCTGGTTAGTACTTGGATGGGAGACCACCTGGGAATACCAGGTGCTGTAAGCTTTTCCCCTCTTGCTTCCATTACCATGGTCTTGTTATACATTACTAGTTTGTTATCTGAAACCCAACATAGATGAAGTTGCATAAGTAGTCTTGATGAGAGCTCTGCAATGGCTTACGGTCACACTACCCTGAGAACGCCCCATCTCGTCTGATCTCGGAAGCTAAGCAGGGTTTGGCCTGGTTAGTACTTGGATGGGAGACCACCTGGGAATACCAGGTGCTGTAAGCTTTTCCCCTCTTGCTTCCATTACCATGGTCTTGTTATACATTACTAGTTTGTTATCTGAAACCCAACATAGATGAAGTTGCATAAGTAGTCTTGATGAGAGCTCTGCAATGGCTTACGGTCACACTACCCTGAGAACGCCCGATCTCGTCTGATCTCGGAAGCTAAGCAGGGTTTGGCCTGGTTAGTACTTGGATGGGAGACCACCTGGGAATACCAGGTGCTGTAAGCTTTTCCCCTCTTGCTTCCATTACCATGGTCTTGTTATACATTACTAGTTTGTTATCTGAAACCCAACATAGATGAAGTTGCATAAGTAGTCTTGATGAGAGCTCTGCAATGGCTTACGGTCACACTACCCTGAGAACGCCCGATCTCGTCTGATCTCGGAAGCTAAGCAGGGTTTGGCCTGGTTAGTACTTGGATGGGAGACCACCTGGGAATACCAGGTGCTGTAAGCTTTTCCCCTCTTGCTTCCATTACCATGGTCTTGTTATACATTACTAGTTTGTTATCTGAAACCCAACATAGATGAAGTTGCATAAGTAGTCTTGATGAGAGCTCTGCAATGGCTTACGGTCACACTACCCTGAGAACGCCCGATCTCGTCTGATCTCGGAAGCTAAGCAGGGTTTGGCCTGGTTAGTACTTGGATGGGAGACCACCTGGGAATACCAGGTGCTGTAAGCTTTTCCCCTCTTGCTTCCATTACCATGGTTTTGTTATACATTACTAGTTTGTTATCTGAAACCCAACATAGATGAAGTTGCATAAGTAGTCTTGATGAGAGCTCTGCAATGGCTTACGGTCACACTACCCTGAGAACGCCCGATCTCGTCTGATCTCGGAAGCTAAGCAGGGTTTGGCCTGGTTAGTACTTGGATGGGAGACCACCTGGGAATACCAGGTGCTGTAAGCTTTTCCCCTCTTGCTTCCATTACCATGGTCTTGTTATACATTACTAGTTTGTTATCTGAAACCCAACATAGATGAAGTTGCATAAGTAGTCTTGATGAGAGCTCTGCAATGGCTTACGGTCACACTACCCTGAGAACACCCGATCTCGTCTGATCTCGGAAGCTAAGCAGGGTTTGGCCTGGTTAGTACTTGGATTGGAGACCACCTGGGAATACCAGGTGCTGTAAGCTTTTCCCCTCTTGCTTCCATTACCATGGTCTTGTTATACATTACTAGTTTGTTATCTGAAACCCAACATAGATGAAGTTGCATAAGTAGTCTTGATGAGAGCTCTGCAATGGCTTACGGTCACACTACCCTGAGAACGCCCGATCTCATCTGATCTCGGAAGCTAAGCAGGGTTTGGCCTGGTTAGTACTTGGATGGGAGACCACCTGGGAATACCAGGTGCTGTAAGCTTTTCCCCTCTTGCTTCCATTACCATGGTCTTGTTATACATTACTAGTTTGTTATCTGAAACCCAACATAGATGAAGTTGCATAAGTAGTCTTGATGAGAGCTCTGCAATGGCTTACGGTCACACTACCCTGAGAACGCCCGATCTCGTCTGATCTCGGAAGCTAAGCAGGGTTTGGCCTGGTTAGTACTTGGATGGGAGACCACCTGGGAATACCAGGTGCTGTAAGCTTTTCCCCTCTTGCTTCCATTACCATGGTCTTGTTATACATTACTAGTTTGTTATCTGAAACCCAACATAGATGAAGTTGCATAAGTAGTCTTGATGAGAGCTCTGCAATGGCTTACGGTCACACTACCCTGAGAACGCCCGATCTCGTCTGATCTCGGAAGCTAAGCAGGGTTTGGCCTGGTTAGTACTTGGATGGGAGACCACCTGGGAATACCAGGTGCTGTAAGCTTTTCCCCTCTTGCTTCCATTACCATGGTCTTGTTATACATTACTAGTTTGTTATCTGAAACCCAACATAGATGAAGTTGCATAAGTAGTCTTGATGAGAGCTCTGCAATGGCTTACGGTCACACTACCCTGAGAACGCCCGATCTCGTCTGATCTCGGAAGCTAAGCAGGGTTTGGCCTGGTTAGTACTTGGATGGGAGACCACCTGGGAATACCAGGTGCTGTAAGATTTCCCCTCTTGCTTCCATTACCATGGTCTTGTTATACATTACTAGTTTGTTATCTGAAACCCAACATAGATGAAGTTGCATAAGTAGTCTTGATGAGAGCTCTGCGATGGCTTACGGTCACACTACCCTGAGAACGCCCGATCTCGTCTGAGCTCGGAAGCTAAGCAGGGTTTGGCCTGGTTAGTACTTGGATGGGAGACCACCTGGGAATACCAGGTGCTGTAAGCTTTTCCCCTCTTGCTTCCATTACCATGGTCTTGTTATACATTACTAGTTTGTTATCTGAAACCCAACATAGATGAAGTTGCATAAGTAGTCTTGATGAGAGCTCTGCAATGGCTTACGGTCACACTACCCTGAGAACGCCCGATCTCGTCTGATCTCGGAAGCTAAGCAGGGTTTGGCCTGGTTAGTACTTGGATGGGAGACCACCTGGGAATACCAGGTGCTGTAAGCTTTTCCCCTCTTGCTTCCATTACCATGGTCTTGTTATACATTACTAGTTTGTTATCTGAAACCCAACATAGATGAAGTTGCATAAGTAGTCTTGATGAGAGCTCTGCAATGGCTTACGGTCACACTACCCTGAGAACGCCCGATCTCGTCTGATCTCGGAAGCTAAGCAGGGTTTGGCCTGGTTAGTACTTGGATGGGAGACCACCTGGGAATACCAGGTGCTGTAAGCTTTTCCCCTCTTGCTTCCATTACCATGGTCTTGTTATAAATTACTAGTTTGTTATCTGAAACCCAACATAGATGAAGTTGCATAAGTAGTCTTGATGAGAGCTCTGCAATGGCTTACGGTCACACTACCCTGAGAACGCCCGATCTCGTCTGATCTCGGAAGCTAAGCAGGGTTTGGCCTGCTTAGTACTTGGATCGGAGACCACCTGGGAATACCAGGTGCTGTAAGCTTTTCCCCTCTTGCTTCCATTACCATGGTCTTGTTATACATTACTAGTTTGTTATCTGAAACCCAACATAGATGAAGTTGCATAAGTAGTCTTGATGAGAGCTCTGCAATGGCTTACGGTCACACTACCCTGAGAACGCCCGATCTCGTCTGATCTCGGAAGCTAAGCAGGGTTTGGCCTGGTTAGTACTTGGATGGGAGACCACCTGGGAATACCAGGTGCTGTAAGCTTTTCCCCTCTTGCTTCCATTACCATGGTCATGTTATACATTACTAGTTTGTTATCTGAAACCCAACATAGATGAAGTTGCATAAGTAGTCTTGATGAGAGCTCTGCAATGGCTTACGGTCACACTACCCTGAGAACGCCCGATCTCGTCTGATCTCGGAAGCTAAGCAGGGTTTGGCCTGGTTAGTACTTGGATGGGAGACCACCTGGGAATACCAGGTGCTGTAAGCTTTTCCCCTCTTGCTTCCATTACCATGGTCTTGTTATACATTACTAGTTTGTTATCTGAAACCCAACATAGATGAAGTTGCATAAGTAGTCTTGATGAGAGCTCTGCAATGGCTTACAGTCACACTACCCTGAGAACGCCCGATCTCGTCCGATCTCGGAAGCTAAGCAGGGTTTGGCCTGGTTAGTACTTGGATGGGAGACCACCTGGGAATGCCTGGTGCTGTAAGCTTTTCCCCTCTTGCTTCCATTACCATGGTCTTGTTATACATTACTAGTTTGTTATCTGAAACCCAACATAGATGAAGTTGCATAAGTAGTCTTGATGAGAGCTCTGCAATGGCTTACGGTCACACTACCCTGAGAACGCCCAATCTCGTCTGATCTCGGAAGCTAAGCAGGGTTTGGCCTGGTTAGTACTTGGATGGGAGACCACCTGGGAATACCAGGTGCTGTAAGCTTTTCCCCTCTTGCTTCCATTACCATGGTCTTGTTATACATTACTAGTTTGTTATCTGAAACCCAACATAGATGAAGTTGCATAAGTAGTCTTGATAAGAGCTCTGCAATGGCTTACGGTCACACTACCCTGAGAACGCCCAATCTCGTCTGATCTCGGAAGCTAAGCAGGGTTTGGCCTGGTTAGTACTTGGATGGGAGACCACCTGGGAATACCAGGTGCTGTAAGCTTTTCCCCTCTTGCTTCCATTACCATGGTCTTGTTATACATTACTAGTTTGTTATCTGAAACCCAACATAGATGAAGTTGCATGAGTAGTCTTGATGAGAGCTCTGCAATGGCTTACGGTCACACTACCCTGAGAACGCCCGATCTCGTCTGATCTCGGAAGCTAAGCAGGGTTTGGCCTGGTTAGTACTTGGATGGGAGACCACCTGGGAATACCAGGTGCTGTAAGCTTTCCCCCTCTTGCGTCCATTACCATGGTCTTGTTATACATTACTAGTTTGTTATCTGAAACCCAACATAGATGAAGTTGCATAAGTAGTCTTGATGAGAGCTCTGCAATGGCTTACGGTCACACTACCCTGAGAACGCCCGATCTCGTCTGATCTCGGAAGCTAAGCAGGGTTTGGCCTGGTTAGTACTTGGATGGGAGACCACCTGGGAATACCAGGTGCTGTAAGCTTTTCCCCTCTTGCTTCCATTACCATGGTCATGTTATACATTACTAGTTTGTTATCTGAAACCCAACATAGATGAAGTTGCATAAGTAGTCTTGATGAGAGCTCTGCAATGGCTTACGGTCACACTACCCTGAGAACGCCCGATCTCGTCTGATCTCGGAAGCTAAGCAGGGTTTGGCCTGGTTAGTACTTGGATGGGAGACCACCTGGGAATACCAGGTGCTGTAAGCTTTTCCCCTCTTGCTTCCATTACCATGGTCTTGTTATACATTACTAGTTTGTTATCTGAAACCCAACATAGATGAAGTTGCATAAGTAGTCTTGATGAGAGCTCTGCAATGGCTTACAGTCACACTACCCTGAGAACGCCCGATCTCGTCCGATCTCGGAAGCTAAGCAGGGTTTGGCCTGGTTAGTACTTGGATGGGAGACCACCTGGGAATGCCTGGTGCTGTAAGCTTTTCCCCTCTTGCTTCCATTACCATGGTCTTGTTATACATTACTAGTTTGTTATCTGAAACCCAACATAGATGAAGTTGCATAAGTAGTCTTGATGAGAGCTCTGCAATGGCTTACGGTCACACTACCCTGAGAACGCCCAATCTCGTCTGATCTCGGAAGCTAAGCAGGGTTTGGCCTGGTTAGTACTTGGATGGGAGACCACCTGGGAATACCAGGTGCTGTAAGCTTTTCCCCTCTTGCTTCCATTACCATGGTCTTGTTATACATTACTAGTTTGTTATCTGAAACCCAACATAGATGAAGTTGCATAAGTAGTCTTGATAAGAGCTCTGCAATGGCTTACGGTCACACTACCCTGAGAACGCCCGATCTCGTCGGATCTCGGAAGCTAAGCAGGGTTTGGCCTGGTTAGTACTTGGATGGGAGACCACCTGGGAATACCAGGTGCTGTAAGCTTTTCCCCTCTTGCTTCCATTACCATGGTCTTGTTATACATTACTAGTTTGTTATCTGAAACCCAACATAGATGAAGTTGCATGAGTAGTCTTGATGAGAGCTCTGCAATGGCTTACGGTCACACTACCCTGAGAACACCCGATCTCGTCTGATCTCGGAAGCTAAGCAGGGTTTGGCCTGGTTAGTACTTGGATGGGAGACCACCTGGGAATACCAGGTGCTGTAAGCTTTTCCCCTCTTGCGTCCATTACCATGGTCTTGTTATACATTACTAGTTTGTTATCTGAAACCCAACATAGATGAAGTTGCATAAGTAGTCTTGATGAGAGCTCTGCAATGGCTTACGGTCACACTACCCTGAGAACGCCCGATCTCGTCTGATCTCGGAAGCTAAGCAGGGTTTGGCCTGGTTAGTACTTGGATGGGAGACCACCTGGGAATACCAGGTGCTGTAAGCTTTTCCCCTCTTGCTTCCATTACCATGGTCTTGTTATACATTACTTGTTTGTTATCTGAAACCCAACATAGATGAAGTTGCATAAGTAGTCTTGATGAGAGCTCTGCAATGGCTTACGGTCACACTACCCTGAGAACGCCCGATCTCGTCTGATCTCGGAAGCTAAGCAGGGTTTGGCCTGGTTAGTACTTGGATGGGAGACCACCTGGGAATACCAGGTGCTGTAAGCTTTTCCCCTCTTGCTTCCATTACCATGGTCTTGTTATACATTACTAGTTTGTTATCTGAAACCCAACATAGATGAAGTTGCATAAGTAGTCTTGATGAGAGCTCTGCAATGGCTTACGGTCACACTACCCTGAGAACGCCCGATCTCGTCTGATCTCGGAAGCTAAGCAGGGTTTGGCCTGGTTAGTACTTGGATGGGAGACCACCTGGGAATACCAGGTGCTGTAAGCTTTTCCCCTCTTGCTTCCATTACCATGGTCTTGTTATACATTACTAGTTTGTTATCTGAAACCCAACATAGATGAAGTTGCATAAGTAGTCTTGATGAGAGCTCTGCAATGGCTTACAGTCACACTACCCTGAGAACGCCCGATCTCGTCTGATCTCGGAAGCTAAGCAGGGTTTGGCCTGGTTAGTACTTGGATGGGAGACCACCTGGGAATACCTGGTGCTGTAAGCTTTTCCCCTCTTGCTTCCATTACCATGGTCTTGTTATACATTACTAGTTTGTTATCTGAAACCCAACATAGATGAAGTTGCATAAGTAGTCTTGATGAGAGCTCTGCAATGGCTTACGGTCACACTACCCTGAGAACGCCCGATCTCGTCTGATCTCGGAAGCTAAGCAGGGTTTGGCCTGGTTAGTACTTGGATGGGAGACCACCTGGGATTACCAGGTGCTGTAAGCTTTTCCCCTCTTGCTTCCATTACCATGGTCTTGTTATACATTACTAGTTTGTTATCTGAAACCCAACATAGATGAAGTTGCATAAGTAGTCTTGATGAGAGCTCTGCAATGGCTTACGGTCACACTACCCTGAGAACGCCCGATCTCGTCTGATCTCGGAAGCTAAGCAGGGTTTGGCCTGGTTAGTACTTGGATGGGAGACCACCTGGGAATACCAGGTGCTGTAAGCTTTTCCCCTCTTGCTTCCATTACCATGGTCTTGTTATACATTACTAGTTTGTTATCTGAAACCCAACATAGATGAAGTTGCATAAGTAGTCTTGATGAGAGCTCTGCAATGGCTTACAGTCACACTACCCTGAGAACGCCCGATCTCGTCCGATCTCGGAAGCTAAGCAGGGTTTGGCCTGGTTAGTACTTGGATGGGAGACCACCTGGGAATACCTGGTGCTGTAAGCTTTTCCCCTCTTGCTTCCATTACCATGGTCTTGTTATACATTACTAGTTTGTTATCTGAAACCCAACATAGATGAAGTTGCATAAGTAGTCTTGATGAGAGCTCTGCAATGGCTTACGGTCACACTACCCTGAGAACGCCCGATCTCGTCTGATCTCGGAAGCTAAGCAGGGTTTGGCCTGGTTAGTACTTGGATGGGAGACCACCTGGGAATACCAGGTGCTGTAAGCTTTTCCCCTCTTGCTTCCATTACCATTGTCTTGTTATACATTACTAGTTTTTTATCTGAAACCCAACATAGATGAAGTTGCATAAGTAGTCTTGATGAGAGCTCTGCAATGGCTTACGGTCACACTACCCTGAGAACGCCCGATCTCGTCTGATCTCGGAAGCTAAGCAGGGTTTGGCCTGGTTAGTACTTGGATGGGAGACCACCTGGGAATACCAGGTGCTGTAAGCTTTTCCCCTCTTGCTTCCATTACCATGGTCTTGTTATACATTACTAGTTTGTTATCTGAAACCCAACATAGATGAAGTTGCATAAGGAGTCTTGATGAGAGCTCTGCAATGGCTTACGGTCACACTACCCTGAGAACGCCCGATCTCGTCTGATCTCGGAAGCTAAGCAGGGTTTGGCCTGGTTAGTACTTGGATGGGAGACCACCTGGGAATACCAGGTGCTGTAAGCTTTTCCCCTCTTGCTTCCATTACCATGGTCTTGTTATACATTACTAGTTTGTTATCTGAAACCCAACATAGATGAAGTTGCATAAGTAGTCTTGATGAGAGCTCTGCAATGGCTTACGGTCACACTACCCTGAGAACGCCCGATCTCGTCTGATCTCGGAAGCTAAGCAGGTTTTGGCCTGGTTAGTACTTGGATGGGGGACCACCTGGGAATACCAGGTGCTGTATGCTTTTCCCCTCTTGCTTCCATTACCATGGTCTTGTTATACATTACTAGTTTGTTATCTGAAACCCAACATAGATGAAGTTGCATAAGTAGTCTTGATGAGAGCTCTGCAATGGCTTACGGTCACACTACCCTGAGAACGCCCCATCTCGTCTGATCTCGGAAGCTAAGCAGGGTTTGGCCTGGTTAGTACTTGGATGGGAGACCACCTGGGAATACCAGGTGCTGTAAGCTTTTCCTCTCTTTCTTCCATTACCATGGTCTTGTTATACATTACTAGTTTCTTATCTGAAACCCAACATAGATGAAGTTGCATAAGTAGTCTTGATGAGAGCTCTGCAATGGCTTACGGTCACACTACCCTGAGAACGCCCGATCTCGTCTGATCTCGGAAGCTAAGCAGGGTTTGGCCTGGTTAGTACTTGGATGGGAGACCACCTGGGAATACCAGGTGCTGTAAGCTTTTCCCCTCTTGCTTCCATTACCATGGTCTTGTTATACATTACTAGTTTCTTATCTGAAACCCAACATAGATGAAGTTGCATAAGTAGTCTTGATGAGAGCTCTGCAATTGCTTACGGTCACACTACCCTGAGAACGCCCGATCTCGTCTGATCTCGGAAGCTAAGCAGGGTTTGGCCTGGATAGTACTTGGATGGGAGACCACCTGGGAATACCAGGTGCTGTAAGCTTTTCCCCTCTTGCTTCCATTACCATGGTCTTGTTATACATTACTAGTTTGTTATCTGAAACCCAACATAGATGAAGTTGCATAAGTAGTCTTGATGAGAGCTCTGCAATGGCTTACGGTCACACTACCCTGAGAACGCCCGATCTCGTCTGATCTCGGAAGCTAAGCAGGGTTTGGCCTGGTTAGTACTTGGATGGGAGACCACCTGGGAATACCAGGTGCTGTAAGCTTTTCCCCTCTTGCTTCCATTACCATGGTCTTGTTATACATTACTAGTTTGTTATCTGAAACCCAACATAGATGAAGTTGCATGAGTAGTCTTGATGAGAGCTCTGCAATGGCTTACGGTCACACTACCCTGAGAACGCCCGATCTCGTCTGATCTCGGAAGCTAAGCAGGGTTTGGCCTGGTTAGTACTTGGATGGGAGACCACCTGGGAATACCAGGTGCTGTAAGCTTTTCCCCTCTTGCGTCCATTACCATGGTCTTGTTATACATTACTAGTTTGTTATCTGAAACCCAACATAGATGAAGTTGCATAAGTAGTCTTGATGAGAGCTCTGCAATGGCTTACGGTCACACTACCCTGAGAACGCCCGATCTCGTCTGATCTCGGAAGCTAAGCAGGGTTTGGCCTGGTTAGTACTTGGATGGGAGACCACCTGGGAATACCAGGTGCTGTAAGCTTTTCCCCTCTTGCTTCCATTACCATGGTCTTGTTATACATTACTTGTTTGTTATCTGAAACCCAACATAGATGAAGTTGCATAAGTAGTCTTGATGAGAGCTCTGCAATGGCTTACGGTCACACTACCCTGAGAACGCCCGATCTCGTCTGATCTCGGAAGCTAAGCAGGGTTTGGCCTGGTTAGTACTTGGATGGGAGACCACCTGGGAATACCAGGTGCTGTAAGCTTTTCCCCTCTTGCTTCCATTACCATGGTCTTGTTATACATTACTAGTTTGTTATCTGAAACCCAACATAGATGAAGTTGCATAAGTAGTCTTGATGAGAGCTCTGCAATGGCTTACGGTCACACTACCCTGAGAACGCCCGATCTCGGCTGATCTCGGAAGCTAAGCAGGGTTTGGCCTGGTTAGTACTTGGATGGGAGACCACCTGGGAATACCAGGTGCTGTAAGCTTTTCCCCTCTTGCTTCCATTACCATGGTCTTGTTATAGATTACTAGTTTGTTATCTGAAACCCAACATAGATGAAGTTGCATAAGTAGTCTTGATGAGAGCTCTGCAATGCCTTACGGTCACACTACCCTGAGAACGCCCGATCTCGTCTGATCTCGGAAGCTAAGCAGGGTTTGGCCTGGTTAGTACTTGGATGGGAGACCACCTGGGAATACCAGGTGCTGTAAGCTTTTCCCCTCTTGCTTCCATTACCATGGTCTTGTTATACATTACTAGTTTGTTATCTGAAACCCAACATAGATGAAGTTGCATAAGTAGTCTTGATGAGAGCTCTGCAATGGCTTACGGTCACACTACCCTGAGAACGCCCGATCTCGTCTGATCTCGGAAGCTAAGCAGGGTTTGGCCAGGTTAGTACTTGGATGGGAGACCACCTGGGAATACCAGGTGCTGTAAGCTTTTCCCCTCTTGCTTCCATTACCATGGTCTTGTTATACATTACTAGTTTGTTATCTGAAACCCAACATAGATGAAGTTGCATAAGTAGTCTTGATGAGAGCTCTGCAATGGCTTACGGTCACACTACCCTGAGAACGCCCGATCTCGTCTGATCTCGGAAGCTAAGCAGGGTTTGGCCTGGTTAGTACTTGGATCGGAGACCACCTGGGAATACCAGGTGCTGTAAGCTTTTCCCCTCCTGCTTCCATTACCATGGTCTTGTTATACATTACTAGTTTGTTATCTGAAACCCAACATAGATGAAGTTGCATAAGTAGTCTTGATGAGAGCTCTGCAATGGCTTACGGTCACACTACCCTGAGAACGCCCGATCTCGTCTGATCTCGGAAGCTAAGCAGGGTTTGGCCTGGTTAGTACTTGGATGGGAGACCACCTGGGAATACCAGGTGCTGTAAGCTTTTCCCCTCTTGCTTCCATTACCATGGTCATGTTATACATTACTAGTTTGTTATCTGAAACCCAACATAGATGAAGTTGCATAAGTAGTCTTGATGAGAGCTCTGCAATGGCTTACGGTCACACTACCCTGAGAACGCCCGATCTCGTCTGATCTCGGAAGCTAAGCAGGGTTTGGCCTGGTTAGTACTTGGATGGGAGACCACCTGGGAATACCAGGTGCTGTAAGCTTTTCCCCTCTTGCTTCCATTACCATGGTCTTGTTATACATTACTAGTTTGTTATCTGAAACCCAACATAGATGAAGTTGCATAAGTAGTCTTGATGAGAGCTCTGCAATGGCTTACGATCACACTACCCTGAGAACGCCCGATCTCGTCTG
>NW_026040046.1:340000-342500 GCF_023375975.1 Astyanax mexicanus
CAATGGCTTACGGTCACACTACCCTGAGAACGCCCGATCTCGTCTGATCTCGGAAGCTAAGCAGGGTTTGGCCTGGTTAGTACTTGGATGGGAGACCACCTGGGAATACCAGGTGCTGTAAGCTTTTCCCCTCTTGCTTCCATTACCATGGTCTTGTTATACATTACTAGTTTGTTATCTGAAACCCAACATAGATGAAGTTGCATAAGTAGTCTTGATGAGAGCTCTGCAATGGCTTACGGTCACACTACCCTGAGAACGTCTGATCTCGGAAGCTAAGCAGGGTTTGGCCTGGTTAGTACTTGGATGGGAGACCACCTGGGAATACCAGGTGCTGTAAGCTTTTCCCCTCTTGCTTCCATTACCATGGTCTTGTTATACATTACTAGTTTGTTATCTGAAACCCAACATAGATGAAGTTGCATAAGTAGTCTTGATGAGAGCTCTGCAATGGCTTACGGTCACACTACCCTGAGAACGCCCGATCTCGTCTGATCTCGGAAGCCAAGCAGGGTTTGGCCTGGTTAGTACTTGGATGGGAGACCACCTGGGAATACCAGGTGCTGTAAGCTTTTCCCCTCTTGCTTCCATTACCATGGTCTTGTTATACATTACTAGTTTGTTATCTGAAACCCAACATAGATGAAGTTGCATAAGTAGTCTTGATAAGAGCTCTGCAATGGCTTACGGTCACTCTACCCTGAGAACGCCCGATCTCGTCTGATCTCGGAAGCTAAGCAGGGTTTGGCCTGGTTAGTACTTGGATGGGAGACCACCTGGGATTACCAGGTGCTGTAAGCTTTTCCCCTCTTGCTTCCATTACCATGGTCTTGTTATACATTACTAGTTTGTTATCTGAAACCCAACATAGATGAAGTTGCATAAGTAGTCTTGATGAGAGCTCTGCAATGGCTTACGGTCACACTACCCTGAGAACGTCTGATCTCGGAAGCTAAGCAGGGTTTGGCCTGGTTAGTACTTGGATGGGAGACCACCTGGGAATACCAGGTGCTGTAAGCTTTTCCCCTCTTGCTTCCATTACCATGGTCTTGTTATACATTACTAGTTTGTTATCTGAAACCCAACATAGATGAAGTTGCATAAGTAGTCTTGATGAGAGCTCTGCAATGGCTTACGGTCACACTACCCTGAGAACGCCCGATCTCGTCTGATCTCGGAAGCTAAGCAGGGTTTGGCCTGGTTAGTACTTGGATGGGAGACCACCTGGGATTACCAGGTGCTGTAACCTTTTCCCCTCTTGCTTCCATTACCATGGTCTTGTTATACATTACTAGTTTGTTATCTGAAACCCAACATAGATGAAGTTGCATAAGTAGTCTTGATGAGAGCTCTGCAATGGCTTACGGTCACACTACCCTGAGAACGCCCGATCTCGTCTGATCTCGGAAGCTAAGCAGGGTTTGGCCTGGTTAGTACTTGGATGGGAGACCACCTGGGAATACCAGGTGCTGTAAGCTTTTCCCCTCTTGCTTCCATTACCATGGTCTTGTTATACATTACTAGTTTGTTATCTGAAACCCAACATAGATGAAGTTGCATAAGTAGTCTTGATGAGAGCTCTGCAATGGCTTACGGTCACACTACCCTGAGAACGCCCGATCTCGTCTGATCTCGGAAGCTAAGCAGGGTTTGGCCTGGTTAGTACTTGGATGGGAGACCACCTGGGAATACCAGGTGCTGTAAGCTTTTCCCCTCTTGCTTCCATTACCATGGTCTTGTTATACATTACTAGTTTGTTATCTGAAACCCAACATAGATGAAGTTGCATAAGTAGTCTTGATGAGAGCTCTGCAATGGCTTACGGTCACACTACCCTGAGAACGCCCGATCTCATCTGATCTCGGAAGCTAAGCAGGGTTTGGCCTGGTTAGTACTTGGATGGGAGACCACCTGGGAATACCAGGTGCTGTAAGCTTTTCCCCTCTTGCTTCCATTACCATGGTCTTGTTATACATTACTAGTTTGTTATCTGAAACCCAACATAGATGAAGTTGCATAAGTAGTCTTGATGAGAGCTCTGCAATGGCTTACGGTCACACTACCCTGAGAACGCCCGATCTCGTCTGATCTCGGAAGCTAAGCAGGGTTTGGCCTGGTTAGTACTTGGATGGGAGACCACCTGGGAATACCAGGTGCTGTAAGCTTTTCCCCTCTTGCTTCCATTACCATGGTCTTGTTATACATTACTAGTTTGTTATCTGAAACCCAACATAGATGAAGTTGCATAAGTAGTCTTGATGAGAGCTCTGCAATGGCTTACGGTCACACTACCCTGAGAACGCCCGATCTCGTCTGATCTCGGAAGCTAAGCAGGGTTTGGCCTGGTTAGTACTTGGATGGGAGACCACCTGGGAATACCAGGTGCTGTAAGCTTTTCCCCTCTTGCTTCCATTACCATGGTCTTGTTATACATTACTAGTTTGTTATCTGAAACCCAACATAGATGAAGTTGCATAAGTAGTCTTGATGAGAGCTCTGC
>NW_026040046.1:347500-352500 GCF_023375975.1 Astyanax mexicanus
AGATGAAGTTGCATAAGTAGTCTTGATGAGAGCTCTGCAATGGCTTACGGTCACACTACCCTGAGAACGCCCGATCTCGTCTGATCTCGGAAGCTAAGCAGGGTTTGGCCTGGTTAGTACTTGGATGGGAGACCACCTGGGAATACCAGGTGCTGTAAGCTTTTCCCCTCTTGCTTCCATTACCATGGTCTTGTTATACATTACTAGTTTGTTATCTGAAACCCAACATAGATGAAGTTGCATAATTAGTCTTGATGAGAGCTCTGCAATGGCTTACGGTCACACTACCCTGAGAACGCCCGATCTCGTCTGATCTCGGAAGCTAAGCAGGGTTTGGCCTGGTTAGTACTTGGATGGGAGACCACCTGGGAATACCAGGTGCTGTAAGCTTTTCCCCTCTTGCTTCCATTACCATGGTCTTGTTATACATTACTAGTTTGTTATCTGAAACCCAACATAGATGAAGTTGCATAAGTAGTCTTGATGAGAGCTCTGCAATGGCTTACGGTCACACTACCCTGAGAACGCCCGATCTCGTCTGATCTCGGAAGCTAAGCAGGGTTTGGCCTGGTTAGTACTTGGATGGGAGACCACCTGGGAATACCAGGTGCTGTAAGCTTTTCCCCTCTTGCTTCCATTACCATGGTCTTGTTATACATTACTAGTTTGTTATCTGAAACCCAACATAGATGAAGTTGCATAAGTAGTCTTGATGAGAGCTCTGCAATGGCTTACGGTCACACTACACTGAGAACGCCCGATCTCGTCTGATCTCGGAAGCTAAGCAGGGTTTGGCCTGGTTAGTACTTGGATGGGAGACCACCTGGGAATACCAGGTGCTGTAAGCTTTTCCCCTCTTGCTTCCATTACCATGGTCTTGTTATACATTACTAGTTTGTTATCTGAAACCCAACATAGATGAAGTTGCATAAGTAGTCTTGATGAGAGCTCTGCAATGGCTTACGGTCACACTACCCTGAGAACGCCCGATCTCGTCTGATCTCGGAAGCTAAGCAGGGTTTGGCCTGGTTAGTACTTGGATGGGAGACCACCTGGGAATACCAGGTGCTGTAAGCTTTTCCCCTCTTGCTTCCATTACCATGGTCTTGTTATACATTACTAGTTTGTTATCTGAAACCCAACATAGATGAAGTTGCATAAGTAGTCTTGATGAGAGCTCTGCAATGGCTTACGGTCACACTACCCTGAGAACGCCCGATCTCGTCTGATCTCGGAAGCTAAGCAGGGTTTGGCCTGGTTAGTACTTGGATGGGAGACCACCTGGGAATACCAGGTGCTGTAAGCTTTTCCCCTCTTGCTTCCATTACCATGGTCTTGTTATACATTACTAGTTTGTTATCTGAAACCCAACATAGATGAAGTTGCATAAGTAGTCTTGATGAGAGCTCTGCAATGGCTTACGGTCACACTACCCTGAGAACGCCCGATCTCGTCTGATCTCGGAAGCTAAGCAGGGTTTGGCCTGGTTAGTACTTGGATGGGAGACCACCTGGGAATACCAGGTGCTGTAAGCTTTTCCCCTCTTGCTTCCATTACCATGGTCTTGTTATACATTACTAGTTTGTTATCTGAAACCCAACATAGATGAAGTTGCATAAGTAGTCTTGATGAGAGCTCTGCAATGGCTTACGGTCACACTACCCTGACAACGCCCGATCTCGTCTGATCTCGGAAGCTAAGCAGGGTTTGGCCTGGTTAGTACTTGGATGGGAGACCACCTGGGAATACCAGGTGCTGTAAGCTTTTCCCCTCTTGCTTCCATTACCATGGTCTTGTTATACATTACTAGTTTGTTATCTGAAACCCAACATAGATGAAGTTGCATAAGTAGTCTTGATGAGAGCTCTGCAATGGCTTACGGTCACACTACCCTGAGAACGCCCGATCTCGTCTGATCTCGGAAGCTAAGCAGGGTTTGGCCTGGTTAGTACTTGGATGGGAGACCACCTGGGAATACCAGGTGCTGTAAGCTTTTCCCCTCTTGCTTCCATTACCATGGTCTTGTTATACATTACTAGTTTGTTATCTGAAACCCAACATAGATGAAGTTGCATAAGTAGTCTTGATGAGAGCTCTGCAATGGCTTACGGTCACACTACCCTGAGAACGCCCGATCTCGTCTGATCTCGGAAGCTAAGCAGGGTTTGGCCTGGTTAGTACTTGGATGGGAGACCACCTGGGAATACCAGGTGCTGTAAGCTTTTCCCCTCTTGCTTCCATTACCATGGTCTTGTTATACATTACTAGTTTGTTATCTGAAACCCAACATAGATGAAGTTGCATAAGTAGTCTTGATGAGAGCTCTGCAATGGCTTACGGTCACACTACCCTGAGAACGCCCGATCTCGTCTGATCTCGGAAGCTAAGCAGGGTTTGGCCTGGTTAGTACTTGGATGGGAGACCACCTGGGAATACCAGGTGCTGTAAGCTTTTCCCCTCTTGCTTCCATTACCATGGTCTTGTTATACATTACTAGTTTGTTATCTGAAACCCAACATAGATGAAGTTGCATAAGTAGTCTTGATGAGAGCTCTGCAATGGCTTACGGTCACACTACCCTGAGAACGCCCGATCTCGTCTGATCTCGGAAGCTAAGCAGGGTTTGGCCTGGTTAGTACTTGGATGGGAGACCACCTGGGAATACCAGGTGCTGTAAGCCTTTCCCCTCTTGCTTCCATTACCATGGTCTTGTTATACATTACTAGTTTGTTATCTGAAACCCAACATAGATGAAGTTGCATAAGTAGTCTTGATGAGAGCTCTGCAATGGCTTACGGTCACACTACCCTGAGAACGCCCGATCTCGTCTGATCTCGGAAGCTAAGCAGGGTTTGGCCTGGTTAGTACTTGGATGGGAGACCACCTGGGAATACCAGGTGCTGTAAGCTTTTCCCCTCTTGCTTCCATTACCATGGTCTTGTTATACATTACTAGTTTGTTATCTGAAACCCAACATAGATGAAGTTGCATAAGTAGTCTTGATGAGAGCTCTGCAATGGCTTACGGTCACACTACCCTGAGAACGCCCGATCTCGTCTGATCTCGGAAGCTAAGCAGGGTTTGGCCTGGTTAGTACTTGGATGGGAGACCACCTGGGAATACCAGGTGCTGTAAGCTTTTCCCCTCTTGCTTCCATTACCATGGTCTTGTTATACATTACTAGTTTGTTATCTGAAACCCAACATAGATGAAGTTGCATAAGTAGTCTTGATGAGAGCTCTGCAATGGCTTACGGTCACACTACCCTGAGAACGCCCGATCTCGTCTGATCTCGGAAGCTAAGCAGGGTTTGGCCTGGTTAGTACTTGGATGGGAGACCACCTGGGAATACCAGGTGCTGTAAGCTTTTCCCCTCTTGCTTCCATTACCATGGTCTTGTTATACATTACTAGTTTGTTATCTGAAACCCAACATAGATGAAGTTGCATAAGTAGTCTTGATGAGAGCTCTGCAATGGCTTACGGTCACACTACCCTGAGAACGCCCGATCTCGTCTGATCTCGGAAGCTAAGCAGGGTTTGGCCTGGTTAGTACTTGGATGGGAGACCACCTGGGAATACCAGGTGCTGTAAGCTTTCCCCTCTTGCTTCCATTACCATGGTCTTCTTATACATTACTAGTTTGTTATCTGAAACCCAACATAGATGAAGTTGCATAAGTAGTCTTGATGAGAGCTCTGCAATGGCTTACGGTCACACTACCCTGAGAACGCCCGATCTCGTCTGATCTCGGAAGCTAAGCAGGGTTTGGCCTGGTTAGTACTTGGATGGGAGACCACCTGGGAATACCAGGTGCTGTAAGCTTTTCCCCTCTTGCTTCCATTACCATGGTCTTGTTATACATTACTAGTTTGTTATCTGAAACCCAACATAGATGAAGTTGCATAAGTAGTCTTGATGAGAGCTCTGCAATGGCTTACGGTCACACTACCCTGAGAACGCCCGATCTCGTCTGATCTCGGAAGCTAAGCAGGGTTTGGCCTGGTTAGTACTTGGATGGGAGACCACCTGGGAATACCAGGTGCTGTAAGCTTTTCCCCTCTTGCTTCCATTACCATGGTCTTGTTATACATTACTAGTTTGTTATCTGAAACCCAACATAGATGAAGTTGCATAAGTAGTCTTGATGAGAGCTCTGCAATGGCTTACGGTCACACTACCCTGAGAACGCCCGATCTCGTCTGATCTCGGAAGCTAAGCAGGGTTTGGCCTGGTTAGTACTTGGATGGGAGACCACCTGGGAATACCAGGTGCTGTAAGCTTTTCCCCTCTTGCTTCCATTACCATGGTCTTGTTATACATTACTAGTTTGTTATCTGAAACCCAACATAGATGAAGTTGCATAAGTAGTCTTGATGAGAGCTCTGCAATGGCTTACGGTCACACTACCCTGAGAACGCCCGATCTCGTCTGATCTCGGAAGCTAAGCAGGGTTTGGCCTGGTTAGTACTTGGATGGGAGACCACCTGGGAATACCAGGTGCTGTAAGCTTTTCCCCTCTTGCTTCCATTACCATGGTCTTGTTATACATTACTAGTTTGTTGTCTGAAACCCAACATAGATGAAGTTGCATAAGTAGTCTTGATGAGAGCTCTGCAATGGCTTACGGTCACACTACCCTGAGAACGCCCGATCTCGTCTGATCTCGGAAGCTAAGCAGGGTTTGGCCTGGTTAGTACTTGGATGGGAGACCACCTGGGAATACCATGTGCTGTAAGCTTTTCCCCTCTTGCTTCCATTACCATGGTCTTGTTATACATTACTAGTTTGTTATCGGAAACCCAACATAGATGAAGTTGCATAAGTAGTCTTGATGAGAGCTCTGCAATGGCTTACGGTCACACTACCCTGAGAACGTCTGATCTCGTCTGATCTCGGAAGCTAAGCAGGGTTTGGCCTGGTTAGTGCTTGGATGGGAGACCACCTGGGAATACCAGGTGCTGTAAGATTTTCCCCTCTTGCTTCCATTACCATGGTCTT
>NW_026040046.1:357500-370000 GCF_023375975.1 Astyanax mexicanus
TATACATTACTAGTTTGTTATCTGAAACCCAACATAGATGAAGTTGCATAAGTAGTCTTGATGAGAGCTCTGCAATGGCTTACTGTCACACTACCCTGAGAACGCCCGATCTCGTCTGATCTCGGAAGCTAAGCAGGGTTTGGCCTGGTTAGTACTTGGATGGGAGACCACCTGGGAATACCAGGTGCTGTAAGCTTTTCCCCTCTTGCTTCCATTACCATGGTCTTGTTATACATTACTAGTTTGTTATCTGAAACCCAACATAGATGAAGTTGCATAAGTAGTCTTGATGAGAGCTCTGCAATGGCTTACGGTCACACTACCCTGAGAACGCCCGATCTCGTCTGATCTCGGAAGCTAAGCAGGGTTTGGCCTGGTTAGTACTTGGATGGGAGACCACCTGGGAATACCAGGTGCTGTAAGCTTTTCCCCTCTTGCTTCCATTACCATGGTCTTGTTATACATTACTAGTTTTTTACCTGAAACCCAACATAGATGAAGTTGCATAAGTAGTCTTGATGAGAGCTCTGCAATGGCTTACGGTCACACTACCCTGAGAACGCCCGATCTCGTCTGATCTCGGAAGCTAAGCAGTGTTTGGCCTGGTTAGTACTTGGATGGGAGACCACCTGGGAATACCAGGTGCTGTAAGCTTTTCCCCTCTTGCTTCCATTACCATGGTCTTGTTATACATTACTAGTTTGTTATCTGAAACCCAACATAGATGAAGTTGCATAAGTAGTCTTGATGAGAGCTCTGCAATGGCTTACGGTCACACTACCCTGAGAACGCCCGATCTCGTCTGATCTTGGAAGCTAAGCAGGGTTTGGCCTGGTTAGTACTTGGATGGGAGACCACCTGGGAATACCAGGTGCTGTAAGCTTTTCCCCTCTTGCTTCCATTACCATGGTCTTGTTATACATTACTAGTTTGTTATCTGAAACCCAACATAGATGAAGTTGCATAAGTAGTCTTGATGAGAGCTCTGCAATGGCTTACGGTCACACTACCCTGAGAGCACCCGATCTCGTCTGATCTCGGAAGCTAAGCAGGGTTTGGCCTGGTTAGTACTTCGATGGGAGACCATCTGGGAATACCAGGTGCTGTAAGCTTTTCCCCTCTTGCTTCCATTACCATGGTCTTGTTATACATTACTAGTTTGTTATCTGAAACCCAACATAGATGAAGTTGCATAAGTAGTCTTGATGAGAGCTCTGCAATGGCTTACGGTCACACTACCCTGAGAACGCCCGATCTCGTCTGATCTCGGAAGCTAAGCAGGGTTTGGCCTGGTTAGTAGTTGGATGGGAGACCACCTGGGAATCCCAGGTGCTGTAAGCTTTTCCCCTCTTGCTTCCATTACCATGGTCTTGTTATACATTACTAGTTTGTTATCTGAAACCCAACATAGATGAAGTTGCATAAGTAGTCTTGATGAGAGCTCTGCAATGGCTTACGGTCACACTACCCTGAGAACGCCCGATCTCGTCTGATCTCGGAAGCTAAGCAGGGTTTGGCCTGGTTAGTACTTGGATGGGAGACCACCTGGGAATACCAGGTGCTGTAAGCTTTTCCCCTCTTGCTTCCATTACCATGGTCTTGTTATACATTACTAGTTTTTTATCTGAAACCCAACATAGATGAAGTTGCATAAGTAGTCTTGATGAGAGCTCTGCAATGGCTTACGGTCACACTACCCTGAGAACGCCCGATCTCATCTGATCTCGGAAGCTAAGCAGGGTTTGGCCTGGTTAGTACTTGGATGGGAGACCACCTGGGAATACCAGGTGCTGTAAGCTTTTCCCCTCTTGCTTCCATTACCATGGTCTTGTTATACATTACTAGTTTGTTATCTGAAACCCAACATAGATGAAGTTGCATAAGTAGTCTTGATGAGAGCTCTGCAATGGCTTACGGTCACACTACCCTGAGAACGCCCGATCTCGTCTGATCTCGGAAGCTAAGCAGGGTTTGGCCTGGTTAGTACTTGGATGGGAGACCACCTGGGAATACCAGGTGCTGTAAGCTTTTCCCCTCTTGCTTCCATTACCATGGTCTTGTTATACATTACTAGTTTGTTATCTGAAACCCAACATAGATGAAGTTGCATAAGTAGTCTTGATGAGAGCCCTGCAATGGCTTACGGTCACACTACCCTGAGAACGCCCGATCTCGTCTGATCTCGGAAGCTAAGCAGGGTTTGGCCTGGTTAGTACTTGGATGGGAGACCACCTGGGAATACCAGGTGCTGTAAGCTTTTCCCCTCTTGCTTCCATTACCATGGTCTTGTTATACATTACTAGTTTGTTATCTGAAACCCAACATAGATGAAGTTGCATAAGTAGTCTTGATGAGAGCTCTGCAATGGCTTACGGTCACACTACCCTGAGAACGCCCGATCTCGTCTGATCTCGGAAGCTAAGCAGGGTTTGGCCTGGTTAGTACTTGGATGGGAGACCACCTGGGAATACCAGGTGCTGTAAGCTTTTCCCCTCTTGCTTCCATTACCATGGTCTTGTTATACATTACTAGTTTGTTATCTGAAACCCAACATAGATGAAGTTGCATAAGTAGTCTTGATGAGAGCCCTGCAATGGCTTACGGTCACACTACCCTGAGAACGCCCGATCTCGTCTGATCTCGGAAGCTAAGCAGGGTTTGGCCTGGTTAGTACTTGGATGGGAGACCACCTGGGAATACCAGGTGCTGTAAGCTTTTCCCCTCTTGCTTCCATTACCATGGTCTTGTTATACATTACTAGTTTGTTATCTGAAACCCAACATAGATGAAGTTGCATAAGTAGTCTTGATGAGAGCTCTGCAATGGCTTACGGTCACACTACCCTGAGAACGCCCGATCTCGTCTGATCTCGGAAGCTAAGCAGGGTTTGGCCTGGTTAGTACTTGGATGGGAGACCACCTGGGAATACCAGGTGCTGTAAGCTTTTCCCCTCTTGCTTCCATTACCATGGTCTTGTTATACATTACTAGTTTGTTATCTGAAACCCAACATAGATGAAGTTGCATAAGTAGTCTTGATGAGAGCTCTGCAATGGCTTACGGTCACACTACCCTGAGAACGCCCGATCTTGTCTGATCTCGGAAGCTAAGCAGGGTTTGGCCTGGTTAGTACTTGGATGGGAGACCACCTGGGAATACCAGGTGCTGTAAGCTTTTCCCCTCTTGCTTCCATTACCATGGTCTTGTTATACATTACTAGTTTGTTATCTGAAACCCAACATAGATGAAGATGCATAAGTAGTCTTGATGAGAGCTCTGCAATGGCTTACGGTCACACTACCCTGAGAACGCCGATCTCGTCTGATCTCGGAAGCTAAGCAGGGTTTGGCCTGGTTAGTACTTGGATGGGAGACCACCTGGGAATACCATGTGCTGTAAGCTTTTCCCCTCTTGCTTCCATTACCATGGTCTTGTTATACATTACTAGTTTGTTATCTGAAACCCAACATAGATGAAGTTGCATAAGTAGTCTTGATGAGAGCTCTGCAATGGCTTACGGTCACACTACCCTGAGAACGCCCGATCTCGTCTGATCTCGGAAGCTAAGCAGGGTTTGGCCTGGTTAGTACTTGGATGGGAGACCACCTGGGAATACCAGGTGCTGTAAGCTTTTCCCCTCTTGCTTCCATTACCATGGTCTTGTTATACATTACTAGTTTGTTATCTGAAACCCAACATAGATGAAGTTGCATAAGTAGTCTTGATGAGAGCCCTGCAATGGCTTACGGTCACACTACCCTGAGAACGCCCGATCTCGTCTGATCTCGGAAGCTAAGCAGGGTTTGGCCTGGTTAGTACTTGGATGGGAGACCACCTGGGAATACCAGGTGCTGTAAGCTTTTCCCCTCTTGCTTCCATTACCATGGTCTTGTTATACATTACTAGTTTGTTATCTGAAACCCAACATAGATGAAGTTGCATAAGTAGTCTTGATGAGAGTTCTGCAATGGCTTACGGTCACACTACCCTGAGAACGCCCGATCTCGTCTGATCTCGGAAGCTAAGCAGGGTTTGGCCTGGTTAGTACTTGGATGGGAGACCACCTGGGAATACCAGGAGCTGTAAGCTTTTCCCCTCTTGCTTCCATTACCATGGTCTTGTTATACATTACTAGTTTGTTATCTGAAACCCAACATAGATGAAGTTGCATAAGTAGTCTTGATGAGAGCCCTGCAATGGCTTACGGTCACACTACCCTGAGAACGCCCGATCTCGTCTGATCTCGGAAGCTAAGCAGGGTTTGGCCTGGTTAGTACTTGGATGGGAGACCACCTGGGAATACCAGGTGCTGTAAGCTTTTCCCCTCTTGCTTCCATTACCATGGTCTTGTTATACATTACTAGTTTGTTATCTGAAACCCAACATAGATGAAGTTGCATAAGTAGTCTTGATGAGAGCCCTGCAATGGCTTACGGTCACACTACCCTGAGAACGCCCGATCTCGTCTGATCTCGGAAGCTAAGCAGGGTTTGGCCTGGTTAGTACTTGGATGGGAGACCACCTGGGAATACCAGGTGCTGTTAGCTTTTCCCCTCTTGCTTCCATTACCATGGTCTTGTTATACATTACTAGTTTGTTATCCGAAACCCAACATAGATGAAGTTGCATAAGTAGTCTTGATGAGAGCTCTGCAATGGCTTACGGTCACACTACCCTGAGAACGCCCGATCTCGTCTGATCTCGGAAGCTAAGCAGGGTTTGGCCTGGTTAGTACTTGGATGGGAGACCACCTGGGAATACCAGGTGCTGTAAGCTTTTCCCCTCTTGCTTCCATTACCATGGTCTTGTTATACATTACTAGTTTGTTATCCGAAACCCAACATAGATGAAGTTGCATAAGTAGTCTTGATGAGAGCTCTGCAATGGCTTACGGTCACACTACCCTGAGAACGCCCGATCTCGTCTGATCTCGGAAGCTAAGCAGGGTTTGGCCTGGTTAGTACTTGGATGGGAGACCACCTGGGAATACCAGGTGCTGTAAGCTTTTCCCCTCTTGCTTCCATTACCATGGTCTTGTTATACATTACTAGTTTGTTATCTGAAACCCAACATAGATGAAGTTGCATAAGTAGTCTTGATGAGAGCTCTGCAATGGCTTACGGTCACACTACCCTGAGAACGCCCGATCTCGTCTGATCTCGGAAGCTAAGCAGGGTTTGGCCTGGTTAGTACTTGGATGGGAGACCACCTGGGAATACCAGGTGCTGTAAGCTTTTCCCCTCTTGCTTCCATTACCATGGTCTTGTTATACATTACTAGTTTGTTATCTGAAACCCAACATAGATGAAGTTGCATAAGTAGTCTTGATGAGAGCTCTGCAATGGCTTACGGTCACACTACCCTGAGAACGCCCGATCTCGTCTGATCTCGGAAGCTAAGCAGGGTTTGGCCTGGTTAGTACTTGGATGGGAGACCACCTGGGAATACCAGGTGCTGTAAGCTTTTCCCCTCTTGCTTCCATTACCATGGTCTTGTTATACATTACTAGTTTGTTATCTGAAACCCAACATAGATGAAGTTGCATAAGTAGTCTTGATGAGAGCTCTGCAATGGCTTACGGTCACACTACCCTGAGAACGCCCGATCTCGTCTGATCTCGGAAGCTAAGCAGGGTTTGGCCTGGTTAGTACTTGGATGGGAGACCACCTGGGAATACCAGGTGCTGTAAGCTTTTCCCCTCTTGCTTCCATTACCATGGTCTTGTTATACATTACTAGTTTGTTATCTGAAACCCAACATAGATGAAGTTGCATAAGTAGTCTTGATGAGAGCTCTGCAATGGCTTACGGTCACACTACCCTGAGAACGCCCGATCTCGTCTGATCTCGGAAGCTAAGCAGGGTTTGGCCTGGTTAGTACTTGGATGGGAGACCACCTGGGAATACCAGGTGCTGTAAGCTTTTCCCCTCTTGCTTCCATTACCATGGTCTTGTTATACATTACTAGTTTGTTATCTGAAACCCAACATAGATGAAGTTGCATAAGTAGTCTTGATGAGAGCTCTGCAATGGCTTACGGTCACACTACCCTGAGAACGCCCGATCTCGTCTGATCTCGGAAGCTAAGCAGGGTTTGGCCTGGTTAGTACTTGGATGGGAGACCACCTGGGAATACCAGGTGCTGTAAGCTTTTCCCCTCTTGCTTCCATTACCATGGTCTTGTTATACATTACTAGTTTGTTATCTGAAACCCAACATAGATGAAGTTGCATAAGTAGTCTTGATGAGAGCTCTGCAATGGCTTACGGTCACACTACCCTGAGAACGCCCGATCTCGTCTGATCTCGGAAGCTAAGCAGGGTTTGGCCTGGTTAGTACTTGGATGGGAGACCACCTGGGAATACCAGGTGCTGTAAGCTTTTCCCCTCTTGCTTCCATTACCATGGTCTTGTTATACATTACTAGTTTGTTATCTGAAACCCAACATAGATGAAGTTGCATAAGTAGTCTTGATGAGAGCTCTGCAATGGCTTACGGTCACACTACCCTGAGAACGCCCGATCTCGTCTGATCTCGGAAGCTAAGCAGGGTTTGGCCTGGTTAGTACTTGGATGGGAGACCACCTGGGAATACCAGGTGCTGTAAGCTTTTCCCCTCTTGCTTCCATTACCATGGTCTTGTTATACATTACTAGTTTGTTATCTGAAACCCAACATAGATGAAGTTGCATAAGTAGTCTTGATGAGAGCTCTGCAATGGCTTACGGTCACACTACCCTGAGAACGCCCGATCTCGTCTGATCTCGGAAGCTAAGCAGGGTTTGGCCTGGTTAGTACTTGGATGGGAGACCACCTGGGAATACCAGGTGCTGTAAGCTTTTCCCCTCTTGCTTCCATTACCATGGTCTTGTTATACATTACTAGTTTGTTATCTGAAACCCAACATAGATGAAGTTGCATAAGTAGTCTTGATGAGAGCTCTGCAATGGCTTAAGGTCACACTACCCTGAGAACGCCCGATCTCGTCTGATCTCGGAAGCTAAGCAGGGTTTGGCCTGGTTAGTACTTGGATTGGAGACCACCTGGGAATACCAGGTGCTGTAAGCTTTTCCCCTCTTGCTTCCATTACCATGGTCTTGTTATACATTACTAGTTTGTTATCTGAAACCCAACATAGATGAAGTTGCATAAGTAGTCTTGATGAGAGCTCTGCAATGGCTTACGGTCACACTACCCTGAGAACGCCCGATCTCGTCTGATCTCGGAAGCTAAGCAGGGTTTGGCCTGGTTAGTACTTGGATGGGAGACCACCTGGGAATACCAGGTGCTGTAAGCTTTTCCCCTCTTGCTTCCATTACCATGGTCTTGTTATACATTACTAGTTTGTTATCCGAAACCCAACATAGATGAAGTTGCATAAGTAGTCTTGATGAGAGCTCTGCAATGGCTTACGGTCACACTACCCTGAGAACGCCCGATCTCGTCTGATCTCGGAAGCTAAGCAGGGTTTGGCCTGGTTAGTACTTGGATGGGAGACCACCTGGGAATACCAGGTGCTGTAAGCTTTTCCCCTCTTGCTTCCATTACCATGGTCTTGTTATACATTACTAGTTTGTTATCTGAAACCCAACATAGATGAAGTTGCATAAGTAGTCTTGATGAGAGCCCTGCAATGGCTTACGGTCACACTACCCTGAGAACGCCCGATCTCGTCTGATCTCGGAAGCTAAGCAGGGTTTGGCCTGGTTAGTACTTGGATGGGAGACCACCTGGGAATACCAGGTGCTGTAAGCTTTTCCCCTCTTGCTTCCATTACCATGGTCTTGTTATACATTACTAGTTTGTTATCCGAAACCCAACATAGATGAAGTTGCATAAGTAGTCTTGATGAGAGCCCTGCAATGGCTTACGGTCACACTACCCTGAGAACGCCCGATCTCGTCTGATCTCGGAAGCTAAGCAGGGTTTGGCCTGGTTAGTACTTGGATGGGAGACCACCTGGGAATACCAGGTGCTGTAAGCTTTTCCCCTCTTGCTTCCATTACCATGGTCTTGTTATACATTACTAGTTTGTTATCCGAAACCCAACATAGATGAAGTTGCATAAGTAGTCTTGATGAGAGCTCTGCAATGGCTTACGGTCACACTACCCTGAGAACGCCCGATCTCGTCTGATCTCGGAAGCTAAGCAGGGTTTGGCCTGGTTAGTACTTGGATGGGAGACCACCTGGGAATACCAGGTGCTGTAAGCTTTTCCCCTCTTGCTTCCATTACCATGGTCTTGTTATACATTACTAGTTTGTTATCCGAAACCCAACATAGATGAAGTTGCATAAGTAGTCTTGATGAGAGCTCTGCAATGGCTTACGGTCACACTACCCTGAGAACGCCCGATCTCGTCTGATCTCGGAAGCTAAGCAGGGTTTGGCCTGGTTAGTACTTGGATGGGAGACCACCTGGGAATACCAGGTGCTGTAAGCTTTTCCCCTCTTGCTTCCATTACCATGGTCTTGTTATACATTACTAGTTTGTTATCTGAAACCCAACATAGATGAAGTTGCATAAGTAGTCTTGATGAGAGCTCTGCAATGGCTTACGGTCACACTACCCTGAGAACGCCCGATCTCGTCTGATCTCGGAAGCTAAGCAGGGTTTGGCCTGGTTAGTACTTGGATGGGAGACCACCTGGGAATACCAGGTGCTGTAAGCTTTTCCCCTCTTGCTTCCATTACCATGGTCTTGTTATACATTACTAGTTTGTTATCTGAAACCCAACATAGATGAAGTTGCATAAGTAGTCTTGATGAGAGCTCTGCAATGGCTTACGGTCACACTACCCTGAGAACGCCCGATCTCGTCTGATCTCGGAAGCTAAGCAGGGTTTGGCCTGGTTAGTACTTGGATGGGAGACCACCTGGGAATACCAGGTGCTGTAAGCTTTTCCCCTCTTGCTTCCATTACCATGGTCTTGTTATACATTACTAGTTTGTTATCTGAAACCCAACATAGATGAAGTTGCATAAGTAGTCTTGATGAGAGCTCTGCAATGGCTTACGGTCACACTACCCTGAGAACGCCCGATCTCGTCTGATCTCGGAAGCTAAGCAGGGTTTGGCCTGGTTAGTACTTGGATGGGAGACCACCTGGGAATACCAGGTGCTGTAAGCTTTTCCCCTCTTGCTTCCATTACCATGGTCTTGTTATACATTACTAGTTTGTTATCTGAAACCCAACATAGATGAAGTTGCATAAGTAGTCTTGATGAGAGCTCTGCAATGGCTTACGGTCACACTACCCTGAGAACGCCCGATCTTGTCTGATCTCGGAAGCTAAGCAGGGTTTGGCCTGGTTAGTACTTGGATGGGAGACCACCTGGGAATACCAGGTGCTGTAAGCTTTTCCCCTCTTGCTTCCATTACCATGGTCTTGTTATACATTACTAGTTTGTTATCTGAAACCCAACATAGATGAAGTTGCATAAGTAGTCTTGATGAGAGCTCTGCAATGGCTTACGGTCACACTACCCTGAGAACGCCCGATCTCGTCTGATCTCGGAAGCTAAGCAGGGTTTGGCCTGGTTAGTACTTGGATGGGAGACCACCTGGGAATACCAGGTGCTGTAAGCTTTTCCCCTCTTGCTTCCATTACCATGGTCTTGTTATACATTACTAGTTTGTTATCTGAAACCCAACATAGATGAAGTTGCATAAGTAGTCTTGATGAGAGCTCTGCAATGGCTTACGGTCACACTACCCTGAGAACGCCCGATCTCGTCTGATCTCGGAAGCTAAGCAGGGTTTGGCCTGGTTAGTACTTGGATGGGAGACCACCTGGGAATACCAGGTGCTGTAAGCTTTTCCCCTCTTGCTTCCATTACCATGGTCTTGTTATACATTACTAGTTTGTTATCTGAAACCCAACATAGATGAAGTTGCATAAGTAGTCTTGATGAGAGCTCTGCAATGGCTTACGGTCACACTACCCTGAGAACGCCCGATCTCGTCTGATCTCGGAAGCTAAGCAGGGTTTGGCCTGGTTAGTACTTGGATGGGAGACCACCTGGGAATACCAGGTGCTGTAAGCTTTTCCCCTCTTGCTTCCATTACCATGGTCTTGTTATACATTACTAGTTTGTTATCTGAAACCCAACATAGATGAAGTTGCATAAGTAGTCTTGATGAGAGCTCTGCAATGGCTTACGGTCACACTACCCTGAGAACGCCCGATCTCGTCTGATCTCGGAAGCTAAGCAGGGTTTGGCCTGGTTAGTACTTGGATGGGAGACCACCTGGGAATACCAGGTGCTGTAAGCTTTTCCCCTCTTGCTTCCATTACCATGGTCTTGTTATACATTACTAGTTTGTTATCTGAAACCCAACATAGATGAAGTTGCATAAGTAGTCTTGATGAGAGCTCTGCAATGGCTTACGGTCACACTACCCTGAGAACGCCCGATCTCGTCTGATCTCGGAAGCTAAGCAGGGTTTGGCCTGGTTAGTACTTGGATTGGAGACCACCTGGGAATACCAGGTGCTGTAAGCTTTTCCCCTCTTGCTTCCATTACCATGGTCTTGTTATACATTACTAGTTTGTTATCTGAAACCCAACATAGATGAAGTTGCATAAGTAGTCTTGATGAGAGCTCTGCAATGGCTTACGGTCACACTACCCTGAGAACGCCCGATCTCGTCTGATCTCGGAAGCTAAGCAGGGTTTGGCCTGGTTAGTACTTGGATGGGAGACCACCTGGGAATACCAGGTGCTGTAAGCTTTTCCCCTCTTGCTTCCATTACCATGGTCTTGTTATACATTACTAGTTTGTTATCTGAAACCCAACATAGATGAAGTTGCATAAGTAGTCTTGATGAGAGCTCTGCAATGGCTTACGGTCACACTACCCTGAGAACGCCCGATCTCGTCTGATCTCGGAAGCTAAGCAGGGTTTGGCCTGGTTAGTACTTGGATGGGAGACCACCTGGGAATACCAGGTGCTGTAAGCTTTTCCCCTCTTGCTTCCATTGCCATGGTCTTGTTAAACATTACTAGTTTGTTATCTGAAACCCAACATAGATGAAGTTGCATAAGTAGTCTTGATGAGAGCTCTGCAATGGCTTACGGTCACACTACCCTGAGAACGGCCGATCTCGTCTGATCTCGGAAGCTAAGCAGGGTTTGGCCTGGTTAGTACTTGGATGGGAGACCACCTGGGAATACCAGGTGCTGTAAGCTTTTCCCCTCTTGCTTCCATTACCATGGTCTTGTTATACATTACTAGTTTGTTATCTGAAACCCAACATAGATGAAGTTGCATAAGTAGTCTTGATGAGAGCTCTGCAATGGCTTACGGTCACACTACCCTGAGAACGCCCGATCTCGTCTGATCTCGGAAGCTAAGCAGCGTTTGGCCTGGTTAGTACTTGGATGGGAGACCACCTGGGAATACCAGGTGCTGTAAGCTTTTCCCCTCTTGCTTCCATTACCATGGTCTTGTTATACATTACTAGTTTGTTATCTGAAACCCAACATAGATGAAGTTGCATAAGTAGTCTTGATGAGAGCTCTACAATGGCTTACTGTCACACTACCCTGAGAACGCCCGATCTCGTCTGATCTCGGAAGCTAAGCAGGGTTTGGCCTGGTTAGTACTTGGATGGGAGACCACCTGGGAATACCAGGTGCTGTAAGCTTTTCCCCTCTTGCTTCCATTACCATGGTCTTGTTATACATTACTAGTTTGTTATCTGAAACCCAACATAGATGAAGTTGCATAAGTAGTCTTGATGAGAGCTCTGCAATGGCTTACGGTCACACTACCCTGAGAACGCCCGATCTCGTCTGATCTCGGAAGCTAAGCAGGGTTTGGCCTGGTTAGTACTTGGATGGGAGACCACCTGGGAATACCAGGTGCTGTAAGCCTTTCCCCTCTTGCTTCCATTACCATGGTCTTGTTATACATTACTAGTTTGTTATCTGAAACCCAACATAGATGAAGTTGCATAAGTAGTCTTGATGAGAGCTCTGCAATGGCTTACTGTCACACTACCCTGAGAACGCCCGATCTCGTCTGATCTCGGAAGCTAAGCAGGGTTTGGCCTGGTTAGTACTTGGATGGGAGACCACCTGGGAATACCAGGTGCTGTAAGCTTTTCCCCTCTTGCTTCCATTACCATGGTCTTGTTATACATTACTAGTTTGTTATCTGAAACCCAACATAGATGAAGTTGCATAAGTAGTCTTGATGAGAGCTCTGCAATGGCTTACGGTCACACTACCCTGAGAACGCCCGATCTCGTCTGATCTCGGAAGCTAAGCAGGGTTTGGCCTGGTTAGTACTTGGATGGGAGACCACCTGGGAATACCAGGTGCTGTAAGCTTTTCCCCTCTTGCTTCCATTACCATGGTCTTGTTATACATTACTAGTTTGTTATCTGAAACCCAACATAGATGAAGTTGCATAAGTAGTCTTGATGAGAGCTCTGCAATGGCTTACGGTCACACTACCCTGAGAACGCCCGATCTCGTCTGATCTCGGAAGCTAAGCA
>NW_026040046.1:387500-397500 GCF_023375975.1 Astyanax mexicanus
TGATGAGAGCTCTGCAATGGCTTACGGTCACACTACCCTGAGAACGCCCGATCTCGTCTGATCTCGGAAGCTAAGCAGGGTTTGGCCTGGTTAGTACTTGGATGGGAGACCACCTGGGAATACCAGGTGCTGTAAGCTTTTCCCCTCTTGCTTCCATTACCATGGTCTTGTTATACATTACTAGTTTGTTATCTGAAACCCAACATAGATGAAGTTGCATAAGTAGTCTTGATGAGAGCTCTGCAATGGCTTACGGTCACACTACCCTGAGAACGCCGATCTCGTCTGATCTCGGAAGCTAAGCAGGGTTTGGCCTGGTTAGTACTTGGATGGGAGACCACCTGGGAATACCAGGTGCTGTAAGCTTTTCCCCTCTTGCTTCCATTACCATGGTCTTGTTATACATTACTAGTTTGTTATCTGGAACCCAACATAGATGAAGTTGCATAAGTAGTCTTGATGAGAGCTCTGCAATGGCTTGCGGTCACACTTCCCTGAGAACGCCCGATCTCGTCTGATCTCGGAAGCTAAGCAGGGTTTGGCCTGGTTAGTACTTGGATGGGAGACCACCTGGGAATACCAGGTGCTGTAAGCTTTTCCCCTCTTGCTTCCATTACCATGGTCTTGTTATACATTACTAGTTTGTTATCTGAAACCCAACATAGATGAAGTTGCATAATTTGTCTTGATGAGAGCTCTGCAATGGCTTACGGTCACACTACCCTGAGAACGCCCGATCTCGTCTCATCTCGGAAGCTAAGCAGGGTTTGGCCTGGTTAGTACTTGGATGGGAGACCACCTGGGAATACCAGGTGCTGTAAGCTTTTCCCCTCTTGCTTCCATTACCATGGTCTTGTTATACATTACTAGTTTGTTATCTGAAACCCAACATAGATGAAGTTGCATAAGTAGTCTTGATGAGAGCTCTGCAATGGCTTACGGTCACACTACCGTGAGAACGCCCGATCTCGTCTGATCTCGGAAGCTAAGCAGGGTTTGGCCTGGTTAGTACTTGGATGGGAGACCACCTGGGAATACCAGGTGCTGTAAGCTTTTCCCCTCTTGCTTCCATTACCATGTTCATGTTATACATTACTAGTTTGTTATCTGAAACCCAACATAGATGAAGTTGCATAAGTAGTCTTGATGAGAGCTCTGCAATGGCTTACGGTCACACTACCGTGAGATCGCCCGATCTCGTCTGATCTCGGAAGCTAAGCAGGGTTTGGCCTGGTTAGTACTTGGATGGGAGACCACCTGGGAATACCAGGTGCTGTAAGCTTTTCCCCTCTTGCTTCCATTACCATGGTCTTGTTATACATTACTAGTTTGTTAACTGAAACCCAACATAGATGAAGTTGCATAAGTAGTCTTGATGAGAGCTCTGCAATGGCTTACGGTCACACTACCCTGAGAACGCCCGATCTCGTCTGATCTCGGAAGCTAAGCAGGGTTTGGCCTGGTTAGTACTTGGATGGGAGACCACCTGGGAATACCAGGTGCTGTAAGCTTTTCCCCTCTTGCTTCCATTACCATGGTCTTGTTATACATTACTAGTTTGTTATCTGAAACCCAACATAGATGAAGTTGCATAAGTAGTCTTGATGAGAGCTCTGCAATGGCTTACGGTCACACTACCCTGAGAACGCCCGATCTCGTCTGATCTCGGAAGCTAAGCAGGGTTTGGCCTGGTTAGTACTTGGATGGGAGACCACCTGGGAATACCAGGTGCTGTAAGCTTTTCCCCTCTTGCTTCCATTAGCATGGTCTTGTTATACATTACTAGTTTGTTATCTGAAACCCAACATAGATGAAGTTGCATAAGTAGTCTTGATGAGAGCTCTGCAATGGCTTACGGTCACACTACCCTGAGAACGCCCGATCTCGTCTGATCTCGGAAGCTAAGCAGGGTTTGGCCTGGTTAGTACTTGGATGGGAGACCACCTGGGAATAGCAGGTGCTGTAAGCTTTTCCCCTCTTGCTTCCATTACCATGGTCTTGTTATACATTACTAGTTTGTTATCTGAAACCCAACATAGATGAAGTTGCATAAGTAGTCTTGATGAGAGCTCTGCAATGGCTTACGGTCACACTACCCTGAGAACGCCCGATCTCGTCTGATCTCTGAAGCTAAGCAGGCTTTGGCCTGGTTAGTACTTGGATGGGAGACCACCTGGGAATACCAGGTGCTGTAAGCTTTTCCCCTCTTGCTTCCATTACCATGGTCTTGTTATACATTACTAGTTTGTTATCTGAAACCCAACATAGATGAAGTTGCATAAGTAGTCTTGATGAGAGCTCTGCAATGGCTTACGGTCACACTACCCTGAGAACGCCCGATCTCGTCTGATCTCGGAAGCTAAGCAGGGTTTGGCCTGGTTAGTACTTGGATGGGAGACCACCTGGGAATACCAGGTGCTGTAAGCTTTTCCCCTCTTGCTTCCATTACCATGGTCTTGTTATACATTACTAGTTTGTTATCTGAAACCCAACATAGATGAAGTTGCATAAGTAGTCTTGATGAGAGCTCTGCAATGGCTTACGGTCACACTACCCTGAGAACGCCCGATCTCGTCTGATCTCGGAAGCTAAGCAGGGTTTGGCCTGGTTAGTACTTGGATGGGAGACCACCTGGGAATACCAGGTGCTGTAAGCTTTACCCCTCTTGCTTCCATTACCATGGTCTTGTTATACATTACTAGTTTGTTATCTGAAACCCAACATAGATGAAGTTGCATAAGTAGTCTTGATGAGAGCTCTGCAATGGCTTACGGTCACACTACCCTGAGAACGCCCGATCTCGTCTGATCTCGGAAGCTAAGCAGGGTTTGGCCTGGTTAGTACTTGGATGGGAGACCACCTGGGAATACCAGGTGCTGTAAGCTTTTCCCCTCTTGCTTCCATTACCATGGTCTTGTTATACATTACTAGTTTGTTATCTGAAACACAACATAGATGAAGTTGCATAAGTAGTCTTGATGAGAGCTCTGCAATGGCTTACGGTCACACTACCCTGAGAACGCCCGATCTCGTCTGATCTCGGAAGCTAAGCAGGGTTTGGCCTGGTTAGTACTTGGATGGGAGACCACCTGGGAATACCAGGTGCTGTAAGCTTTTCCCCTCTTGCTTCCATTAGCATGGTCTTGTTATACATTACTAGTTTGTTATCTGAAACCCAACATAGATGAAGTTGCATAAGTAGTCTTGATGAGAGCTCTGCAATGGCTTACGGTCACACTACCCTGAGAACGCCCGATCTCGTCTGATCTCGGAAGCTAAGCAGGGTTTGGCCTGGTTAGTACTTGGATGGGAGACCACCTGGGAATACCAGGTGCTGTAAGCTTTTCCCCTCTTGCTTCCATTACCATGGTCTTGTTATACATTACTAGTTTGTTATCTGAAACCCAACATAGATGAAGTTGCATAATTTGTCTTGATGAGAGCTCTGCAATGGCTTACGGTCACACTACCCTGAGAACGCCCGATCTCGTCTCATCTCGGAAGCTAAGCAGGGTTTGGCCTGGTTAGTACTTGGATGGGAGACCACCTGGGAATACCAGGTGCTGTAAGCTTTTCCCCTCTTGCTTCCATTACCATGGTCTTGTTATACATTACTAGTTTGTTATCTGAAACCCAACATAGATGAAGTTGCATAAGTAGTCTTGATGAGAGCTCTGCAATGGCTTACGGTCACACTACCGTGAGAACGCCCGATCTCGTCTGATCTCGGAAGCTAAGCAGGGTTTGGCCTGGTTAGTACTTGGATGGGAGACCACCTGGGAATACCAGGTGCTGTAAGCTTTTCCCCTCTTGCTTCCATTACCATGTTCATGTTATACATTACTAGTTTGTTATCTGAAACCCAACATAGATGAAGTTGCATAAGTAGTCTTGATGAGAGCTCTGCAATGGCTTACGGTCACACTACCGTGAGATCGCCCGATCTCGTCTGATCTCGGAAGCTAAGCAGGGTTTGGCCTGGTTAGTACTTGGATGGGAGACCACCTGGGAATACCAGGTGCTGTAAGCTTTTCCCCTCTTGCTTCCATTACCATGGTCTTGTTATACATTACTAGTTTGTTAACTGAAACCCAACATAGATGAAGTTGCATAAGTAGTCTTGATGAGAGCTCTGCAATGGCTTACGGTCACACTACCCTGAGAACGCCCGATCTCGTCTGATCTCGGAAGCTAAGCAGGGTTTGGCCTGGTTAGTACTTGGATGGGAGACCACCTGGGAATACCAGGTGCTGTAAGCTTTTCCCCTCTTGCTTCCATTACCATGGTCTTGTTATACATTACTAGTTTGTTATCTGAAACCCAACATAGATGAAGTTGCATAAGTAGTCTTGATGAGAGCTCTGCAATGGCTTACGGTCACACTACCCTGAGAACGCCCGATCTCGTCTGATCTCGGAAGCTAAGCAGGGTTTGGCCTGGTTAGTACTTGGATGGGAGACCACCTGGGAATACCAGGTGCTGTAAGCTTTTCCCCTCTTGCTTCCATTAGCATGGTCTTGTTATACATTACTAGTTTGTTATCTGAAACCCAACATAGATGAAGTTGCATAAGTAGTCTTGATGAGAGCTCTGCAATGGCTTACGGTCACACTACCCTGAGAACGCCCGATCTCGTCTGATCTCGGAAGCTAAGCAGGGTTTGGCCTGGTTAGTACTTGGATGGGAGACCACCTGGGAATAGCAGGTGCTGTAAGCTTTTCCCCTCTTGCTTCCATTACCATGGTCTTGTTATACATTACTAGTTTGTTATCTGAAACCCAACATAGATGAAGTTGCATAAGTAGTCTTGATGAGAGCTCTGCAATGGCTTACGGTCACACTACCCTGAGAACGCCCGATCTCGTCTGATCTCTGAAGCTAAGCAGGCTTTGGCCTGGTTAGTACTTGGATGGGAGACCACCTGGGAATACCAGGTGCTGTAAGCTTTTCCCCTCTTGCTTCCATTACCATGGTCTTGTTATACATTACTAGTTTGTTATCTGAAACCCAACATAGATGAAGTTGCATAAGTAGTCTTGATGAGAGCTCTGCAATGGCTTACGGTCACACTACCCTGAGAACGCCCGATCTCGTCTGATCTCGGAAGCTAAGCAGGGTTTGGCCTGGTTAGTACTTGGATGGGAGACCACCTGGGAATACCAGGTGCTGTAAGCTTTTCCCCTCTTGCTTCCATTACCATGGTCTTGTTATACATTACTAGTTTGTTATCTGAAACCCAACATAGATGAAGTTGCATAAGTAGTCTTGATGAGAGCTCTGCAATGGCTTACGGTCACACTACCCCGAGAACGCCCGATCTCGTCTGATCTCGGAAGCTAAGCAGGGTTTGGCCTGGTTAGTACTTGGATGGGAGACCACCTGGGAATACCAGGTGCTGTAAGCTTTTCCCCTCTTGCTTCCATTACCATGGTCTTGTTATACATTACTAGTTTGTTATCTGAAACCCAACATAGATGAAGTTGCATAAGTAGTCTTGATGAGAGCTCTGCAATGGCTTACGGTCACACTACCCTGAGAACGCCCGATCTCGTCTGATCTCAGAAGCTAAGCAGGGTTTGGCCTGGTTAGTACTTGGATGGGAGACCACCTGGGAATACCAGGTGCTGTAAGCTTTTCCCCTCTTGCTTCCATTACCATGGTCTTGTTATACATTACTAGTTTGTTATCTGAAACCCAACATAGATGAAGTTGCATAAGTAGTCTTGATGAGAGCTCTGCAATGGCTTACGGTCACACTACCCTGAGAACGCCCGATCTCGTCTGATCTCGGAAGCTAAGCAGGGTTTGGCCTGGTTAGTACTTGGATGGGAGACCACCTGGGAATACCAGGTGCTGTAAGCTTTTCCCCTCTTGCTTCCATTACCATGGTCTTGTTATACATTACTAGTTTGTTATCTGAAACCCAACATAGATGAAGTTGCATAAGTAGTCTTGATGAGAGCTCTGCAATGGCTTACGGTCACACTACCCTGAGAACGCCCGATCTCGTCTGATCTCGGAAGCTAAGCAGGGTTTGGCCTGGTTAGTACTTGGATGGGAGACCACCTGGGAATACCAGGTGCTGTAAGCTTTTCCCCTCTTGCTTCCATTACCATGGTCTTGTTATACATTACTAGTTTGTTATCTGAAACCCAACATAGATGAAGTTGCATAAGTAGTCTTGATGAGAGCTCTGCAATGGCTTACGGTCACACTACCCTGAGAACGCCCGATCTCGTCTGATCTCGGAAGCTAAGCAGGGTTTGGCCTGGTTAGTACTTGGATGGGAGACCACCTGGGAATACCAGGTGCTGTAAGCTTTTCCCCTCTTGCTTCCATTACCATGGTCTTGTTATACATTACTAGTTTGTTATCTGAAACCCAACATAGATGAAGTTGCATAAGTAGTCTTGATGAGAGCTCTGCAATGGCTTACGGTCACACTACCCTGAGAACGCCCGATCTCGTCTGATCTCGGAAGCTAAGCAGGGTTTGGCCTGGTTAGTACTTGGATGGGAGACCACCTGGGAATACCAGGTGCTGTAAGCTTTTCCCCTCTTGCTTCCATTACCATGGTCTTGTTATACATTACTAGTTTGTTATCTGAAACCCAACATAGATGAAGTTGCATAAGTAGTCTTGATGAGAGCTCTGCAATGGCTTACGGTCACACTACCCTGAGAACGCCCGATCTCGTCTGATCTCGGAAGCTAAGCAGGGTTTGGCCTGGTTAGTACTTGGATGGGAGACCACCTGGGAATACCAGGTGCTGTAAGCTTTTCCCCTCTTGCTTCCATTACCATGGTCTTGTTATACATTACTAGTTTGTTATCTGAAACCCAACATAGATGAAGTTGCATAAGTAGTCTTGATGAGAGCTCTGCAATGGGTTACGGTCACACTACCCTGAGAACGCCCGATCTCGTCTGATCTCGGAAGCTAAGCAGGGTTTGGCCTGGTTAGTACTTGGATGGGAGACCACCTGGGAATACCAGGTGCTGTAAGCTTTTCCCCTCTTGCTTCCATTACCATGGTCTTGTTATACATTACTAGTTTGTTATCTGAAACCCAACATAGATGAAGTTGCATAAGTAGTCTTGATGAGAGCTCTGCAATGGCTTACGGTCACACTACCCTGAGAACGCCCGATCTCGTCTGATCTCGGAAGCTAAGCAGGGTTTGGCCTGGTTAGTACTTGGATGGGAGACCACCTGGGAATACCAGGTGCTGTAAGCTTTTCCCCTCTTGCTTCCATTACCATGGTCTTGTTATACATTACTAGTTTGTTATCTGAAACCCAACATAGATGAAGTTGCATAAGTAGTCTTGATGAGAGCTCTGCAATGGCTTACGGTCACACTACCCTGAGAACGCCCGATCTCGTCTGATCTCGGAAGCTAAGCAGGGTTTGGCCTGGTTAGTACTTGGATGGGAGACCACCTGGGAATACCAGGTGCTGTAAGCTTTTCCCCTCTTGCTTCCATTACCATGGTCTTGTTATACATTACTAGTTTGTTATCTGAAACCCAACATAGATGAAGTTGCATAAGTAGTCTTGATGAGAGCTCTGCAATGGCTTACGGTCACACTACCCTGAGAACGCCCGATCTCGTCTGATCTCGGAAGCTAAGCAGGGTTTGGCCTGGTTAGTACTTGGATTGGAGACCACCTGGGAATACCAGGTGCTGTAAGCTTTTCCCCTCTTGCTTCCATTACCATGGTCTTGTTATACATTACTAGTTTGTTATCTGAAACCCAACATAGATGAAGTTGCATAAGTAGTCTTGATGAGAGCTCTGCAATGGCTTACGGTCACACTACCCTGAGAACGCCCGATCTCGTCTGATCTCGGAAGCTAAGCAGGGTTTGGCCTGGTTAGTACTTGGATGGGAGACCACCTGGGAATACCAGGTGCTGTAAGCTTTTCCCCTCTTGCTTCCATTACCATGGTCTTGTTATACATTACTAGTTTGTTATCTGAAACCCAACATAGATGAAGTTGCATAAGTAGTCTTGATGAGAGCTCTGCAATGGCTTACGGTCACACTACCCTGAGAACGCCCGATCTCGTCTGATCTCGGAAGCTAAGCAGGGTTTGGCCTGGTTAGTACTTGGATGGGAGACCACCTGGGAATACCAGGTGCTGTAAGCTTTTCCCCTCTTGCTTCCATTACCATGGTCTTGTTAAACATTACTAGTTTGTTATCTGAAACCCAACATAGATGAAGTTGCATAAGTAGTCTTGATGAGAGCTCTGCAATGGCTTACGGTCACACTACCCTGAGAACGGCCGATCTCGTCTGATCTCGGAAGCTAAGCAGGGTTTGGCCTGGTTAGTACTTGGATGGGAGACCACCTGGGAATACCAGGTGCTGTAAGCTTTTCCCCTCTTGCTTCCATTACCATGGTCTTGTTATACATTACTAGTTTGTTATCTGAAACCCAACATAGATGAAGTTGCATAAGTAGTCTTGATGAGAGCTCTGCAATGGCTTACGGTCACACTACCCTGAGAACGCCCGATCTCGTCTGATCTCGGAAGCTAAGCAGCGTTTGGCCTGGTTAGTACTTGGATGGGAGACCACCTGGGAATACCAGGTGCTGTAAGCTTTTCCCCTCTTGCTTCCATTACCATGGTCTTGTTATACATTACTAGTTTGTTATCTGAAACCCAACATAGATGAAGTTGCATAAGTAGTCTTGATGAGAGCTCTACAATGGCTTACTGTCACACTACCCTGAGAACGCCCGATCTCGTCTGATCTCGGAAGCTAAGCAGGGTTTGGCCTGGTTAGTACTTGGATGGGAGACCACCAAGGAATACCAGGTGCTGTAAGCTTTTCCCCTCTTGCTTCCATTACCATGGTCTTGTTATACATTACTAGTTTGTTATCTGAAACCCAACATAGATGAAGTTGCATAAGTAGTCTTGATGAGAGCTCTGCAATGGCTTACGGTCACACTACCCTGAGAACGCCCGATCTCGTCTGATCTCGGAAGCTAAGCAGGGTTTGGCCTGGTTAGTACTTGGATGGGAGACCACCTGGGAATACCAGGTGCTGTAAGCTTTTCCCCTCTTGCTTCCATTACCATGGTCTTGTTATACATTACTAGTTTGTTATCTGAAACCCAACATAGATGAAGTTGCATAAGTAGTCTTGATGAGAGCTCTGCAATGGCTTACGGTCACACTACCCTGAGAACGCCCGATCTCGTCTGATCTCGGAAGCTAAGCAGGGTTTGGCCTGGTTAGTACTTGGATGGGAGACCACCTGGGAATACCAGGTGCTGTAAGCCTTTCCCCTCTTGCTTCCATTACCATGGTCTTGTTATACATTACTAGTTTGTTATCTGAAACCCAACATAGATGAAGTTGCATAAGTAGTCTTGATGAGAGCTCTGCAATGGCTTACTGTCACACTACCCTGAGAACGCCCGATCTCGTCTGATCTCGGAAGCTAAGCAGGGTTTGGCCTGGTTAGTACTTGGATGGGAGACCACCTGGGAATACCAGGTGCTGTAAGCTTTTCCCCTCTTGCTTCCATTACCATGGTCTTGTTATACATTACTAGTTTGTTATCTGAAACCCAACATAGATGAAGTTGCATAAGTAGTCTTGATGAGAGCTCTGCAATGGCTTACGGTCACACTACCCTGAGAACGCCCGATCTCGTCTGATCTCGGAAGCTAAGCAGGGTTTGGCCTGGTTAGTACTTGGATGGGAGACCACCTGGGAATACCAGGTGCTGTAAGCTTTTCCCCTCTTGCTTCCATTACCATGGTCTTGTTATACATTACTAGTTTGTTATCTGAAACCCAACATAGATGAAGTTGCATAAGTAGTCTTGATGAGAGCTCTGCAATGGCTTACGGTCACACTACCCTGAGAACGCCCGATCTCGTCTGATCTCGGAAGCTAAGCAGGGTTTGGCCTGGTTAGTACTTGGATGGGAGACCACCTGGGAATACCAGGTGCTGTAAGCTTTTCCCCTCTTGCTTC